>NC_043705.1:85470164-85490393 GCF_006229205.1 Suricata suricatta
GGCGACAACCGGGGCCATCACCCCGCCGGCCCCGCCCCTTCCCGCCCCGAGCCACGCCCCCGAGGCTGGCTCCGCCCCGCCCCTCGTGAGCCGGCCCACCCGGTGGCGAGCGGCTGGCAGTCTGGGCCTTGAGCCCGCGAGCGTTGAGCTTGGCGGGGAAACTTGTCTTCCCTTCCTGGGGAGGAAAAAAAGAGAGAGAAAATCAAGTCGCAGCCGGCTTGGGCCGGTGTTGCCAGCGGTCGTGGGAGACGCTGAGATTGCGAGGGCTTCCCCAGCTGTTTCCAACTGACCCAAGTGTGAAGTGAGGTGTGAACAGGCTTCTGATTGAGCCCAAGTCCACTGACTGCCCAGGAGAGGGGCACTTGAGGACCTGACCTTAGACAGACAGGGTGGAGGGTCCCTCACTGACTGAGGGTAGGTGGTCTGGACTGCGACTAACGGGGCAGAGACCACCCCCGCTCTCTTGTGCACAGGTACCTTTGGGATAAATGCCTAGAAGTGCAATTCCTGGGTCAAAGGTGATGTTTCTGCTGTTTCACTAAATGATGCCAAACCACTCCTAATTTGTACCAACCAGCAGTTTCACCAACAATCTGTGTCACTCAGGAATTTAAACTGTGAGTTAGAAACTTGGGCAGTTGGTAGCAGGATCAGAAACCTGGGAAAATGTACAAAGAGAAGCCATAAGGTGGCCCACGCCAGGAAATTGAGATGTTGTGAATAAGCAAAGTTATAAAGATAAAAAAAAAGATAGACCCTGCAGAGTGAGAAGTGATAGGTAAGTTGGTGGGTTGCAGGGCAGGAACAAGTCAAGATAGGTAGGATCTGTGTTACAGTAAATGTTGGGTATTGACAAAATCCTATTGCTGGTGCTCCAGCGACTTGGTAATATGTGTTGACAGATCCAATGGGAAAATGTATTTCTCAAAAGAGGAATTGGTTTCCAAAGGAATGGTTATCAGGTGCTACCTGATAAGCACTGTCTAGTGCAGTGAGTCTCAAACTTGAGTGAGCATCACAATCACAGATTGTTGGGTCCTACCCCGGAGTTTGTAATTTTGAGGTATGAGGCTCTGAATTTGTACTTCTGAAAAGTTCCCAGGTGTTGTTGATGCTGCTGGTCTGGGGACCATGTGTTGAAAATCACTGGTCTAGTGGGTGGGGAGTTTACCATTGCCAACGCATTTCAGAAGTTCTGGTCAAATGGCCCAAATCATCCCACTTGTGAGGGATTCATTAAGTTGTCTTCACCAAATGCCATTAAACACTTGGTTTATTTAATTCCCTGCTTCTTGAAACACTGTCTTCTCTAAGCTTCTGTGGTTCTGTACCTCTCTAACCACTTCTTTTCAGTCTCCTTAGATGACTCCTACTCTTCTACTCACTCCTTGAATCTTGATGTTCCTCAGAGTTCTGACAGAGGCCACCTTCACACACGATGTCAACGTAGCTTTTTAAGGACGACTCCCACAGGCTTATCTCCAGCCTTGTTCTCAAAGCTTCATATATATGTATCTCCAAATGTATATTGAATCTCATAGGCATCTTAAGTTGAATATGTTTAAAACGGAACCCCTATCCCCTCAAAAAAAGCCTGCTTCTTCTCTGTTCCCTATTTCAGTGAGTGGTGGTACTACCAGCCAGCATTATGCTCAAGTGCGCATAATGCTCACATTTCTATCTCTTCCACCCCACCAAGTCCTGTCTCTTCTATCTCCTAAATATATTTTGCACCCTTTTGCTTCTTTTGGCCTCTTCTGTGATCATTCTAGGTGAGCTAAGGTCACCTCTTGGCCAGTCTACTGTAGTAGTCACCTATTTAGCCTTCCTGAATCTATTCTTGCCCTCTTTCATTCCTTTTTCCACATCCAAAGGGCTCTTTAAGAGAGTATGTAACCAAGCCCCCTTTAGTGGCTTCCTAATAACAATATGTCTTAGGCTGCCATATTAACAAAATACCATGGTCTGGGTTAAACAATAGAAATTTATTTTCTCATAGTTCTAAAGGCTGGGAGGGGCGCCTGGGTGGCTCAGTTGGTTAAACGTCCAGCTCAAGTCATGATCTGATGATTCGTGGGTTCTAGCTCCACGTCTTCAGATTCTGTGTCTCCTTCCTCTCTGACCCTCCCCTGCTCATGCTGTCTCTCTCTCTCTCTCAAAAAAAAAATATTAAAAAAATTAAATAATGGCTGGCAAGTCCAAGTTTCCTGGTGAAGCCTTTCTTTTTATATCCTCACATGGTATTTCCCAAGAGGGTGTATGCTGGGAGAGAGAGAAGGAGAGAGAGAGGAAAGGAGGGAGAAAAAGAAAGAGGGAGGAAAGTAAAGAGAGAAGAAGGGAGAGGAGGAGAGGGAGAGGGGAGAGAGGGAAAAGGAGAGAGAGGGAGAAGAGAGAGAGATTTCTTTCTCTTATAAGGCCACTAATCCCAGCATCAGGGCCCCATCTGCATGTCTAATTAACCTTAATTACCTCTCAAAGCCCCCATCTCCAAATACCATCATAGTGAGGGCTAGAGTTTTAACATGAATTTTGGGGGAACACAAATATACCACTATAAACGTTTAAATATAAAGATATAAAATATATTTCTGTAAATTATATAAATGTTATATTTGTATATAGTAAATATATGATTTCACTGTAAGTAATCCTCCCCCCTCAAAAAAAAAAGAAATGGAAAAAACTTTGAACTCTATGATATGCATGTTATAGTGTTAAGGGATGAAGTGTACTGGTGTCTACAAGTTATTTTGAAAGACATCCAAAATAATATAGATGAATGTGTAGATGGATAAATATGGATAAAGCAAATATGACAAAATGTTAACATTGCCAAATCTATATGATACTTTAATTTTTATGTAATTTTGAATGTTTTCATATTATATTGAGAAAAAATTTAAAGTTAAGAAAGTGAATTATGATTTTACCATGATTTTTAAGAAGTTAAAAAAAAAGAGAGTGAAGATTATAATGAACCCTGTGTGCCCATCATCCAGCTTCAAGAATTATCAATCTTGTTCTACTTATATTCTCACCCACTCTGTCACAATACAGTGGCACTTTTGAGATCATGGCCTGAGACGAAGTCAGATGCTTAACCTACTGAGCCACCCAGGTGCCGCAGTGGCACTTTTGAAACAATACTGAACAAGGTAGACATGGTCTTTGGTTTATGGTGATTATACATTGTGGAGAAGACAGACAATAAACTAGTAAATAATTATAAATTATGACAAGTATGTAATCAGTTTGAGAAATCTAAACTTGTGAGATATAAATATGAAACAATTTTATTGTTTTTCCAATAACCATCACCACTGTCTCTAGAAATCCTCTTGTTCTGTAGGTAGTGAATTCTCTTTAAAATATTCTATTCTGGGGCGCCTGTGTGGCTCAGTCAGTTAAGTGACTCTTGATTTCAGTTCAGGTCATAATCTCATGGGTCATGACATCAAGCCCCAAGTCGGGCTCTGTGCTGACAGTGAGTAGCCTGGTTGGGATTTTCTCTGTCTCTCTCTCTGCCCCTTCCCTGCACATGCTCTCTCTCTGTCTCTCTCAAAATAAATAAACATTAAAAAATTTCTTTAAAAAATATCCTATCCTGGTCCCATTCCAAGTCTTATAACTTAGTCTTGCCCATTTAAAATCTTAAGTCTCGTATTTAATTCATAGCTCTTCCCATTCTCCTGGTGCAGGTGGACTTGTGGTTACCACAGCTCCTACTGGAGAGGGTGGTAAGGTCCCCTTCTCTACCCTTGACTCTTGTTCCTCCCGAGTAGGAATGAGGAAGAGGGAGAGAGAATATTCTCTGCAAGACTGTCCAGGAAGAATTGTTTGTTCTTTTTCTGCTGGCTATTGCTATTTGAATAATAGTTCTCCCAATGTGTCAGGAGTACAGAGGCCAGCTCTCTAACTTGGACTGGGCACGTGTTGTTCTCTGAGGTCTGCTCTGTGTCCATCCTAACCTAGGAAAAGTCAGTCTCAACCTCTTTCTCCCAGACATCCCCATCAGTACCTCCAGGGGCAATCTAACCTGTAGCCTTTTGTTGTTTGGGGATCCTTGTCCGGAGGGGCTTCTGGGGGAGTGCCAGCAAGATCCTTAAGGCTTAGCCATCTCCTGTGTTCTCTAGGTGACTCTCACATGGAGATTTTGCATGCTTAAATCAAGAAGGAAAGAAATGTAGGCAGCTCTCATCCAGATGACCTTTATTTCAACCCAAGTTAGCTCTTCTTCCTTCCTTCACACCCAAGGGCATCAGGGACTTGTTCAAGTCATGGTTCAGTGACTTCCAGACAACTTCTCAGCTTGGGGAATGGGAAGAGGAATAGACTGCAATTTCAACTTGTGGGAAGGGAATGGGAGGACGAGTTGAATGGCCCTATCGTCTTCAGCTAGGGAGAATTAATGGACGGTTGCTAACTACCATATTCATATGAACTAATTGAAAAAAAATTTAAGTTCTACTTTTGTTGCAGAATTTATGATAAAGTGATTAATATTAGGAACTAACTTTTAAGCATAGTGATATGACTTTAGGGGTACAACAGTGTTCTGATTGTATGTATCTCTCTCATCAGCGGTCCTGGCTGAAAGTCAGGAAACATAGCAGCCCTGGTTGTGTAATAAGGGTACACTTGAAAAGTACCCTGTCCTTATCTGACAACTCAGATGGAAGAACACCAGCCCTGAAGTTGCTTTTCTTAAAGCTGTAAGTAGTGTCACTTATGTTTTCTTGGTCGTCCTGTATCTGTCTTGAAATACTCTGTTTACCCTAGGCTTCCAAAATGATGGTGTCTTTTTCAAAAGCTAGAATATGTGTGTGTTTCTCTTTTCTTTTTTCCTGGGAGATTTACCTTACTTTATTTTTTCCAGATTTATTGAGATATAGTTGACAGATTACACTGTGTAAGTTTAAGAGATACAATGCGATCTTTTAATACATATACGTATATTGTGAAATGTTTACCACGATAAGGTTAGTTAACACATCCTTTACTTCACATAACTACTGTTTTGTTGTTGTTATGGTGAGAACATTAAGGCTTTACTCTCATAGTAACTTTCAAGTTTACGATACAGTATTATTAACTATGGTCATGTTGTAGATTAGATGCCCAGAACTTATTCACCTTTAAACTGAAAGTTTGTACCATTTGATTAATAGCTCCCCATTCCTCCCTCCCAACCCTGGCAACCACCACCGTACTCTTTGTTTCTACAAGTTTAATGTTTTAGAGTCCACATATAAGTGAGATCACAGAGTATTTTGTCTTTCCCTGATTATTTTACTTAGCATAATGCTCTCAAGGTCCATCCACATTGTTGCAAACAAAAAGGATTTCCTTCTGTTTTATGGCTGAATAATATGTGTGTGTCTTTTTCAAGGTGATACTTCTTCATGAACTTATTCCCCTTAAATGATACATTAATCCCACATAAGTTGAGAGGCTAATGCTGTCACTTAGTCATCCAATGATTACTGTGTAGGTATCTCCTACTTTTTTGAAAGTTTCATGTTATGCCACTTCGCTTTTATGAAAGACTTACATTAGTATCTGTTTTTGCTAACCCAAAGAAATCAAGAGGATTTTCAACCTTATGAAAAAAGGCCAAAAGCACAAATAGTGTCCAGCGTTTTTGTTTTGCAGGCAGTCCTAAGAGTGGCAGCTTGCACCCCAAGCAGTGAGGGGGGGCCGCCCCAGCTCCTTCGCCAGGAGCTCCACTCAGCATCTCGCCATCAAGCCAGTATAGCTTTGAACGGTGTCTGCAAGCATCTGTGCTCTACCTCCATTTATTTTGTGCAGCTGTTAGCAAGATGTGTCCTAAGGTAATGGAAAAGCTTTTTTTGGTCTAGAAACACTCCAAAAATTCCATATAAATTGCTTCGTTGCTTTATGCCATTTCAGCTTATGAGAGGTTTCACAGGAGGACTCTACCTTTGGATGGAGGATGTGTTGAGTGTGTTCTGGGTGCCAGGCACCTCGTTAGGGTCTGGGCATCAAACAGTGAGCAAGATAGTCATGGCCTCTGTTTTCACAGAGCTTAGAAGTCCTAGTTTGTGAATGAGGAAAACAAATCTCAATCTCCTACTTTCTTTTGAAAAATATATTATTTATTTATTTATTTTAATGTTTACTTTTGCAAAAGAGATAGAGAGCAAGCAGGGGAGGGGCAGAGAGAGAGAGAGAGAGAGAGAAAGAGAGAGAGAGAGAGAGACAGAGAGTCCCAAGCAGGCTTTACTGCTGTTGGCACAGATCCCAATGTGGGGCTTGAACTCACAAACCTTGAGATCATGACCTGAGCTGAAACCAAGAGTAAAATGCTTAACCAACTGAGCCACCCAGGTACCCCTAAAAATATACTTTTTAATTTTTTAAAGTTTATTTACTTTTAGAGAGAGAGAGCGGGGTAAAGGCAGAGAGAGAGGGAAAGAGAATCCCAAGCCCTGACAGCACAGAGCTGGATGTGGGGCTTGAACTCATGAACTGTGAGATCATGACCTGAGCTGAAATCAGGAGTCAGTCACTTAACCAATGGAGCCACCCAGGCACTCCTTAAAAGTAATTTAATTAAAAACATACATATGAAAGGGCGCCTGGGTGGCTCAGTCGGTTAGGCGTCCAGCTTCGGCTTGGGTCATGATCTCACGGTTCGTGGGTTTGAGCCACGCATTGGGCTCTGTGCTGACAGCTAGCTCAGAGTCTGGAGCCTGCTTTGGATTCTGTGTCTCCCTCTCTCTCTGACCCTCCCCTGCTTGCACAGTCTCTCTCTATCTCTCAAAAATAAATAAATAAACAAATAAACATAAAAATAACACATAAAAATACATGAAAATGTAACTCAAAACCATTTCACACCCATTATTATGGCTATTATTTAAAAAAATGGAAAACAAGTTTTGGCAAGGACGTGCAGAAATTGGAGTCTTTGCTCATTGGTGGTAGGAGCATAAAATGGTGCAGCTGTTGTGGACAACACTTTGGCAGTTCCTCAAAAAGTTAGATATAGAATTACCATATGATCCAGCAATTCTATTCTTTTACCCAAACCATTGAAAGCAGGAACACAAATAAAGACTTATCCATGTATCTTCATAGCAACATTATTCATGATAGAGACACAGGTAGGAATAACCTATGTCCATCAACAGCTGAAGGGATAAACAAAGTAGAATTCTATTCAGACGTAAAAAGGAAATTATGACAAAAGCTACGACATGAGGGAAACGTGACACCATGCTAACACGGCAGTCGCCAAAGGACATCTAATGTGAGATTCTACTTATATGAGCTACCTAGATAGGCAAAGCGATAGAAATAGAAAATAGAATGGAGTTGTCAGAGGCTAGGGGAAGGGAGAGTGGGGTGTTATTTAATAGGTACAGAGTTTCTGTTGGGAAGATGAAAAAGTTCTGAAGATGGATAGTGATGATGGTTGCCCAATATTGTGACTATATAGTAATGCCATTGTAGTCTACACTTAAAATGGCTAGAATAGTAAATTTTGTGTATATTTTGCCACAAGAAATATATGTGAATATTTTCCTTTTATTAAAAAATTGAAATATTATAGACGACATTAGAGGCCCTTTTGACCACGTCCTGTATCCCGATCCCAATTCCTCTCTTCATTGCTTTTGTGTTCATTCCTCTAGAGCTTTTCTGTACATTGGCCTGGGTTCGTATTTACTTAGCAAGATGACATGTATTTTTAGTTTTATCCAGAGAACATATCTGCCTTGGCAGGGAGATTCGAAACCATCATTTGCAGTAAAAATGTTCTAAGCAGTAGGGTTTTCTGCTTTATGAATGTTTTTTTTTTGGTGGATATACATTTTTGTGTTTTTCTTTCATTCTTCTTTTTTTCATTATATGGCAGGGTCAGTGCCTACAGACCCGCTTTTGTTTATGCTACAGCTAGCCAGCTCAGATTTCTCCCAAGCCTTAGAGAACACTTTGTCCCTCCTGATGGATTCCAGGTATAAATTCCCAGTTTCTGGTCACTCCTAGCTTTTCCACTGGATTGCTCTAGTAGGCAGCCCCTCTGTGTTCATAACTTTATTTAAATAATTTTCTTATCCTCCCCCTCTTTCCATCCCTGTTTCTAATTTTCTGAGCTATCAGGAGGTGTCAAATCTTTAGAAAAGTTTTGTTTTATCCTCTATGCTCAAGGATGATACATTCTCATTTTGAGAATATTAAAGCAATTTAGAGTGATTATAAGACAAGGTGCAATCACATCACACTTTGATAATGTCTTTCTAGACATCTCTGAATAGTGACTATTGACAGGTGCAAACCACACAATTTTAGACAAGTAGGATCTATGCACATTATATTGCAATTGGCGTTCTTAGTTATAAAAACATGTCTTCACAGTTTTCTGTGGCAGTGGATATAGATCTATATTATCCATTTTATTGGTTCATAATAATATTTTTAAAATAGTATGACATTTTTTTCTTATTTAATAGAAAAGCAGAAAGAAGCAAACAAAAAAGTGTATTGCATTCTCTCAACCCCAATATCTGACACTGAACAGTTTGTAAAACTAAAAGAAATACATCTGTGAGATTAGGAAATTCATGCTACAAAAAGTTGCAAAATAAAAAGTGAAAGTTGAGAGCCACCCACTCTTTCCTAGTTTATTCTTCCCAAGGCTAAATGCCTTTATTAGTTTCTAGTGAATTCTTCAAAACATGCAAAATCACTTACATATATGTATTTCTTTCTCTTTTTGTTAAACACAAAACAGATCACTATATAGAGTTATTTATGTTGCTTTTTTGTTTTGTTTTGTTTTGTTTGATATATTTGGGGGATCATTCCTTAACTGCAAGGTAAATGTATCTTTTTATTTTTTTATTTAAAAATTTTTTTAATGTTTATTTATTATTGAGACAGAAACTGAGCACAAGTGAAGGAAGGCCAGAGAGAGAAGGAGACACAGAATGGGAAGCAGGCTCCAGGCTCTGAGCTGTCAGCACAGAGCCTGACACAGGACTCGAGCCCACGTTCGATAATAAGCACATGAAGAGATACTCAACATCATATGCCATTAAAGGGAACACAATTTAAAACCTTGATGTCAGGGGTGGGGGTGACTCCTGGGTGGCTTAGTTGGTTAAGTATCTGACTTCGGATCAGGTTACGATCTCTTAGTTCGTGAGTTCAAGCCCTGCGTTAGGCCCTGTGCTGACAGCTCAGAGCCTGGAGCCTACTTTGGTTTGTGGGTCTCCCTCTTTCTCTGGCCCTCCCCCACTCACATGCTGTCTCTCTCTTTCTCTCTCTCTTTAAAAAATAAATAAACATTAAAGAAAAGTCATTTGTTAGGATGTGCCACACGTCATTTAACCAGTTCCCTGTGATGGATATTCTGGTTGTTTCCAGGGTTTTGCTTGTTTGTTTATTATGCAGTTTTGATTTTACTGTTATCAATAATGTTGCAAGAACATCTTTGTACTTGTCTTAACAAGTCTTGACCACATATCCATAGAGAAAATCTTAAGCGCTGAAGACTGGGTTAAAGGGTATATGTGTTTTACATGTTGGTAGAAATTACCAAATCATCATCCAGAAAGGTTGCCCCAAATGCCATTCCAACAAAAGGGTTTTAGAGTGCTTGTTCCCTAAAATTCCATAAGCATTGGTTATCAGACGTTTTAGGTGTTGCCAATCAAATAAATTAAAGCCATTATCTTGTTCTGATTTGCATTTACTTTATTATGAAGTTGAGATACTTTTGAAACGTTTATTGGCAGTTTGTAGTTTTTTCCTTGAAACTGTTCATACATATTCACTATTTTTTTTTCTCCTAGGCTGTTCATCTTTTTCAATAACTGTCAGTCGAATTTGTGTGAATAGATAACATTTACTGAGCAAGGTATCACATTGCTTGGATAATTTATTCAACTACCAAAAAATGAATAGAATGTTTATGAAACTACACTGTGGTTTGAAGCTTCTTGTGCTTGCATCTTTGTGCTCTGAATCAAATATCTCTTTCAGTTAGATTTCCAGAAGTAGAGTTACTGATTTAAAGCCTGATCCTTGCCAAAATTTTAAAATAGCATTGTTTGATGGGGGACCAGTCCAAGTTAGGGAGTGGGAGCAAAGAAAGAGACACTAAATAGGAGATCCTGATTGCAAGGCTAATCTGCTCTAAACCAGAAATGAACTAAAAGGCTAATTGGTGATGTTATCATCCTAGCTGCTTTCATCAGTACGTTTCTTAAAATCCTAAATTCCCTTCTGTATTTGGTGCCTGGACCTCCTGGGAGTCTGCAAATTCTCTGGAGGGGAAAAAAGGAAAAAAAATGTAATTTTCAAGTGAAATAGTAGTATTAAGGCATAATAATAAGCACATTTTGAATCATTGTATGGCCATGCAATTTTAATGTTGGCTTGACATTTCTGTTTACAATTGTGTGAGTGGTGCATGAGGTTTAAAGGAACAGTTGGCATTAAGATAATTTATGAATTTAAATTGATTGGAGGGAAGTAGTGGGAGACTTGAGTCAGCTGACCTGTAGGAGTGGTGGACTCCCACGGGAGCTGGGTTTCAGAGAAGTTGTGCACAAAGCAATCTATTAAATTAGAATAATTTACGAAGTGATTTGGGAGAGGATGAATTGCATAAATCTTGTCTTTGTATCTAACAACTTTTTCTTTTTTTTTTTAAATTTTTTTTTAATGTTTTATTTATTTTTGATACAGAGAAAGACAGAGCCTGAGAGGGGAAGGGGCAGAGAGAGAAGGAGACACAGAACCAGAAGCAGGCTCCAGGCTCTGAGCTAACTGCCAGCACAGAGCCCGACGCGGGGCTCGAACCCATGAATGTGAGATCTGACCTGAGCCGAAGCCGGAGGCTCAACCGACTGAGCCACCCAGGTGCCCCTAACAACTTTTTCATGAGCAGTTTGTGTAGTAGAAAATATGGATCAAAGAAATTTACATTTCTGATTGGAGTTTTAATAGGCTTAGGACACCAGTTCAGGCCTAACTGCATTGATGACCACAATGCCAATCTTAGTTTTACAGGGGTTATGAGGTGACACTGCATTAAACCGGGCATATTGCCCAGGTAATCCTGGAATGCCTGGTGTAATGCAGTGTCACCTCATAACCCCGGTAAAACTAAGATTGATGTGCTCTCATTTTTTACCTCCATGAGCTATAATATTGTTGCAAATATGTAAAACTGAATATACTCATGGAGGTAACCAAAGACAAAAGAAAACTTAATTTAAATGGCAGATTTTTATCTTGGATTTTTTTTCAAAAGAAAATAGATTAACATTATTAACATTATGTGTGTGTGCATATACATATTCATAATAATCAAATAAACGCATATTAGAACAAAAAATGAGAGCACACCAATTTTTGTCTATTTGATTTTGTCAAAAATACTAATGCAGAAAACATTCAGATAATAATGTTGTACAAAGTGGTGCAAGTAACTTCATTTCTTTCTTAACTTTGCAGACACCAGGGCAGACCTCATACTGCCCAAGTAATCCTGGAATGCCTGAAACATGCAGAGCATAACCTTCCTCAAGCAACTCATGGCTGTCTTCCTTCCTTAATGTTTTTCTTTTATTGAAGACTAAAAGCAACCTTATCTTAACAACAGTTAGCCCCTCAAGGTCCTGAAAGCCTTGCTTCCAAATTCCTTGGAAACTTACTTTATCTCTATCTCCCTCCCTCCACAAACCTAAAAATATATAATCAGTCACGCCTCACAACCCCAGTGCAGCTCTTTCCATCCAGGGGTCCTGTCCCCATGCTTTAATAAAATCACCTTTATGCACCAAAGATGTCTCAAGAATTCTTAATCGCTTGCTCATGAACCTCATCACTCGATTATCTTGAGAAAGTATAAAGCTTCCTTAATGGCAGCTGGCAGCCAGGCCATGATGCTCCCAAAAGAACATAAACAAAACTTCCTAGAATATAAATAAGATGTACACAAGGCCACTCTGTGACTGTTTCTAGAGCAAGACAGAGAAAGACCACTTTACAGCCATAAAAACAATAAAACATCCCCGACTTCAGACTTAACTGAGTGACGGCTGCTCCTTTGCCAATGACAACAGGTACCTTGCTTTAATCCTCCTACTTCTAGATAAAAATTATTCAGCTATCCAGCTACTAAATTGCCCCAACTTTTTGACAACCTTCAATCCATAACTGATCCCTACTTCTTTAACTTTTCTGGGAATAATCTAATACAAGTCCAAATAGTATGAGAAACTCCTTCCAAGGCCCTCTTGCTGAAGCCTTTACAGGTTCCTCTGCAGCACTCTCTCCCTTGCTGAGGGAAGGGAGATCTAACTTTGTTACTATGGATATGTTCCTCGAGGCCTTTGATCAGTGGGCTTTATAACAGTCTTGTCAAAGTTTATTGTCCATTCAAATTTCCTCTTCTTTGGCACATTCTCCCATTCAGTGGGTAGTTCTGAAATTTTCCCTTTTGTTTGAGAGTCAGTCCCATTATTTACCTTCCCCACTCTTCTCTAGGAGCCAAATGTACTACTTCTTAGAAGAGGTAAAAAAATATGGATTCTTATTCAAGTTGGATCACTGTGAGTTGACATTAGCAAGAATCTTCAGAATCTTAATTTACCAGTAATGTACTGGGAGCTAAGCCAAGTTGGATCTCTCCATTTGCTTCAGACTCTTCTGGTTATTTTCTTGGCCACCAGTCTAGTTTGGTAATGTTGATGACGTGTGTGTATACCATTTATTGCTCATTTCATTAAGTATTAAGGGAGAAAATTCATCTTCTTAACTCAGAAGTCTAACATTTATATTAGATTTTGCTTTACATATTCATAAGCTCTGATGCAAGATACATAAAAATTCAATACTTTTTTGTTAATTGTTCTTTTATTGACATGAAATACCACTATTTGTCCCTTTTAGTACTTTCTTCTTGAATTCTACTGTTTGTCATATTAACACTGTAACATACGTAACATAATCTTTTGTTTGGCGTGCTGGGAAAATATTTTGGTATTTAAACCCATGTGTTTTCATCTAGTATGTAACTCTCTATTCAGATGACTAGTCTCTGAGTCATTCTTTGCCTTAAAGGAGATTGTCCCAATAGAACCCGAATACAAAAGAGGCAAATTCTTGGCTTGTGAACTGCAAAGCTGGGGTCTAGGTGTAATACACCCTGAGCCAGATTCTTCCCCCTCAACTTAGAGGAGGTAAGAACTAAGTCATCTTCTGTTTGGTCTATGCTCTTTCTTTAGGTGTTACTTCTCTCTTTAGTGGTGTGTGTGTGTGTGTGTGTGTGTGTGTGTGTGTGTGTGTGTGTGTGGGTGTGTGTGCGCGCGCAAGTGATTTTTGATGTTAGAGTTTTCCTCAAGTGTTTTGTCATTCTTGGTTGGGTGCTCATGTTAATTTTTGAGGTACCCTTTTAGCCTATTGTGAATGCTGAATCTGTTTATCACATCTTTTTTATGTTGTTGTTGTTGTTGTTGTTGTTTTGAGAGAGAGAGAGGACAAACAGGGGAGGGGCAGAGAGAGAGGGAAAACAGAGTCCCAAGCAGGCTCAAGGTTCTGAGCTATCAGCATAGAGCCTGACACAGGGCTTGAACCCATGAACCATGAGATCATGACCTAAGTTGAGATCAGACGCTTAACTGACTGAGCCACCCAGGATCCCCTGTATATCACCTCTTGTTGCCAGGAAAGAATTTGGACTTGCTGCTGGATAGGGTATATTCTTTAGTATCTAGAATGAGAACTGGGGACAACCATATTATTACCACGGGCACTCAATGCTTTGCCTCTTGTAGGTGCTTCTATTGACACCTCTCTTACTGCAGATGCTTGACAAGAGCTGGGGAGGATTACCTTAGTAGTTGACCATGTTTTGTTATGATTTTCCCATATCCACTGCCTCTGAGGCTGGAGAAACTTCAAGTTGCTCTTAACTTTTGTTTCTGTTTTTTCCTCTGGAAATTTGAGGTTATGATTTTCTTTTTTAGTCTGATACCATTTGCTCTCCCTTTTAAGAGATTTCTTTATAATTCCAGTAGATAAATATGATTATCAACATCGTATCAGCCTTCAACACTTCTAATTCTCCAGTTTTCTAACTTGCAGCATTATTTGTTGAAAATAAACTTCGTTCTCTATTGATTGTGCTGGCACCCTTGTTGAAAATCAACTGACCATAAATGTAAGCGTTTATTTTTTGGACTGTCAATTCTGTCTTGTTGATCTTGTTTATCTTTATGACAGTACACTGTCTTGATATCCATAGATTTATAATTCAGTTTGAAATTGGGAACTGAAGCCCTTCAACTTTGTTCTTTTTCAAAATTGGTTTGACTATGCTAGTCCTTTGAATTTTTTTTTTATGAGTTTTAGGTTCATCTGGTCAGTTTCTGCAAAGTAAGCAGCTGGGATTTTGATAGGATTGCATCAGCTCTCTAGATCCATTTGGGGAGAACTGCCATTTTAAGAAGATTGAGCCTTCCAATCCATGAACATGGAATGTCTCACCATTTATTTAAATTTTCTTTCAGGGCACCTGGGTGGTTCAGTTGGTTGAGCATCCAACTTTGGCTCAGGTCATGATCTCTCAACTCGTAATTTTGAGCCCCACTTTGGACTCTGTGCTGACAGCTCAGATCCTCGAGCCTGGAGCCTGCTTCAGATTCTGTGTCTCCCTCTCTTTCTGCTCCCCCACTGCCCATGTGTCCACGTGCATGTGCGTGCTCTCTCTCTCAAAATAAATATTAAAAAATTAAAAAAATTAATTTTCTTTCATTTGTCTTAGATGTTTTGTAGTTTTCAGTGTACAAGTCTTACATTTCTTCTGCTAAATTCATTCCCTAAGCATTTTATCTTATTGACATTGTGGTGAATGAAATTATTTTCTTTATATCATTTTCAGGTTGTTCCTTGTTAGTACCTAGAAAAAGCATTGATTTTTATATATTGATCTTATAACCTGTGACCGTCTTGAAATTATTTGTATCATACTATTTGTGTATTTAACTGAGTTGTTTTGTTGTTAGTGCTGGTGTTACTAGTTCACTCAAAAAACCTTTCTCTTCTGGTCCTGACAAATTCCAGAGCCATTTCTATTGTCAGTAATAAACCCTCAGTGGTCTGCAGACCACTCAGCTTAATCTGGAGCCAATGCAGAGTGAGTTAGGGGGTTTAGGCCCCCCCCTCCACCGCCCCACCCTTCACCTTGCTTTTTGTCACGGTTAGAAATGCACAGTCTGGGAGGCTTCCAACCAGGGGAAGGACTAAGATGCTGCAAGAGTCAGTTTTTATAACTGAACAGCATCTCCTCTGGCCCAGTTCCATACTTGAGCTGTTCCAGAATCTGGATCCCTGGGTGTTCTGGAGGGCTCTTGGATTTTGTTCCACATCCCTTCTCTAGCTCCCTGGGGGTTGGGGGACTCTACCTAGTGCTTCAAGTGTGCTGGACATGAGGGCTGGACATTTTTCCTGCTTTGTCCTTAACTGTTTCAGGTGCATTTCTGCAACTTATAGGCAGACATGACTCCCAACTAAGTTGGTGCCCACTGGTGATCATTGCTCTTCTCTTTAGGGGACCCTTGCCTTTTGGTTACTGGGTGCTGCAGCTGACACTTGGGTAGCTTTTTGTTTAGGAAGTTAGAAATTGTAAATAGGCCAGACGGCTAACTGTGGGCCTTCCCTAGGGCCAGGTGTTAGCATTGTAAATATGGCTCTTCAGTTCTAGTTAGTAAGGTGAGGCCCAGGGAGGGAAGGATTTGTGCCAGTGAAAGAAAGGTTCTTTCTTATTTGTGATTTTCCCCACCAGCAGGAGGTTTCCAAAGCACTGCCTCTGTCTTAGAAGACTTTGTGCTAATTATCATTATAATGATTATTGTAATCATAATGTGCATTTAAATTTCAGTCATAATCTCAGGTGTGCATAAAATGTAATTTATTTATTTTTCATATCTCTTTAATTTCTGACTCTGCATCCTTTTTCTGCATAATGGAAGACAACTCCTTGCCACCTGAGGTTGGACCCAACCATCTTGGTCAGCCTTTGCTGACAAACTTGGACACTGTTACTCTCCCCAGATTCAGTGATGGCCTTTACTGGAGCTTGCTTCAAACTTTGCTCATTGCCCTATAAAAGAATTTTGAACATCTATATAACTCCTTGTTCAATTTTTAGTTGACATTTAAACTTTTCATTATAAATTTAAATCACTACAAAAGATTAGCACAATGCATATATTGATATTTTAAAATAGAACTATAATCCAATACTTTTAAATAGATTCAAATACTATAACAATTTGATTAAGAATACCTTAGGGACACCTGGGTGGCTCAGTCTGTTAAGTGTCCCACTCTTGATTTTGGCTCAGGTCTTGATCTCACCATGATGAGATGGAGCACCACATCAGGCTCTGCTCTGGTCATGGAGATGGCTTTAGATTTTCTCTCTCTTTCCCTCTGATCCTCTCCACTGCTTATGTGTGTGCACATGGGTGTGTAAGGCTAAACCAAACAGACGCCATGACAGGCTTTAAGTTCCCCCTCTGATCTAGAAGCCCTAGGTTTCAGTTCCCTGAAACTAACAGGCAGTTACACATTGCCTAGAGCAAGAGAGACCACCTTTGCAACACCCAACCAGGGAAGGCCAGCTACCACTCTCCACATTCCTAAGAGGAAGGCCTGCAGATGGGAACTTTAGATAGGACCCTGTTACCTAATGTTAAAGTTAACCCGATAGTCACCGAACAAGACCCTAGGCTCGCCCTGTAATTGGTTGATTTTAAAGGTACTCTGAATGTTGTAATTGGGTCCCGCCAAAAGTAACAAACACCCTGGACCATGTGTATGGTTAGAGTTACTGCCAATGCTGTTATACAATAATGATTGGATGTCACGATTTCTTGTAACTCCCCCTTCCTAAACCCCATAAAAACCCTACTCAGCCCTTGTTTGGGGCTCTCAGTACGAATCCACTGCACTGGTAAAGTCTGTGAGCCCAAACTTAGGCCCGGTGAGCCTAAACCGTAATAATAAATGCCCTTTGCTTTTACATGCATGACTCGGTCTCCCTGGCGGTTTCTGGTTTTGGGGTGATATTGAAATCTTGGGCATTACAGGTGCTTGGGTGGCTCAGACAGTTGAGCATCCAGCTTCAGCTCAGGTCATGCTCTCACAGTTCCTGGGTTTCAGCCTCGCATCGGCACAGAGCCTGTAGTCTGCTTTGGATTCTTTGTCTCTGCCCTCCCCTACTCATATTTTTTCTTTCTCTCTCTTTCAAAAATAAATAAAACTTTGAAAAAAATTTAAATACCCTAATATTTTAGGATGAGGATGCCTGCTTTTACCACTTTTGTTAAACATTATACTTGAGGTCCTATCCAGAGTAATAAGGCAAGGCAAAGAAAAATAAAAGTGTTACAGATTGGAAATAAAGAAGTAAAACTGTCTTCATTCACAAAGAGCACATAAGTGAAAACAGGCTATTTATTCAGAATTTGCCATAGCAGATAGCCACAAACACTTGACTTTGGCAGAGACTCAGAGTCAGGCAGGGGCCAGAAAAGCTTTATGATGAAAAAAAGGGAAAGCTTTCAGCATGCACTGATGGGAGGTTATTGACATGGGGAAGCTAGAGATGAGTCTGCTAGAAGTGGGCATCTTATGTGATGGTTTGGGGAGCATATTTGTCTTTTTCTGGTTGGTCTTGAGTTCGAAGCAAGATCAAAAAAATAGGGAAGCTGGCCATCATGGATCAAGTCCTGACCATTCTGGGTTGATTGCTTCAGCAGTTGTAATTTGGCTTCCTAGAGCCGTTGGTGCAGGGGTTGTGGGTCAGAGTTCTATTGTCACATATGGCCTGGCTTTTGCCTGTTTGTACAGTCACTCAGACAACGTGAATATATATGTAGAAAATCCAGAGGAATCTACAAAAACACTCTAGAGAAAATTGAGTTTAGCAAGGTCTCATGCTATAAGGTCAATACATAAAAATTAATTCATAGAAATAGAAGCAGATTAGTGGTTGCCAGGGACTGGAGGGTGGAAATGGGGAATGGCTGACAATGAGTATGGAGTTCCTTTTTTTTTTTATGTAGGCTCCATGACCAGTGCAAAGCCCAACATGGGGCTTGAACTCAAAACTCCAATATCAAGTCCCGAGTTGAGATCAAGAGTCAGATGCTTAACCGAGTTACCCAGGCACCCTGAGTATAGAGTTTCTTTTTGGAGTGATAAAGATGTTATGGAATTAGATAGTGATAATGATTGCACAACCTTGTGAATATATTAAAACCACTGAACTATATTCTTTAAAAGAGTGAACATTATGGCATATGAATTATATTTCAATAAAAATCATTTATTGTATTTATAGTAGCAATAAGCAATTGAAATTGAAAATGTAAATAAATCACATATAGTAGCATCAATGTATATGACAAGGGATAAATTCAACTAAATATGTGCAAGACCTGTACACTGAAAACTTTAAACAGTGTAAAATTTCAGAGAAATTAAGGAAGATGTAAATAAATGGAGAAATACACTATACTAATGAATTCAAAGATTCAGTATTATCATGATGTCAGTTTACTGCAAATTGATTTATAGAGTCAATGCAACCCTAATCCTGGCAGGTTTGTTTTTTCTTTTGTAGAATAACTAGCTGATTTTAATATGATTCAGAGGAGAAAAGACAGTTTTGAAAAACAAAAGGCGGAGGATAGAGGGATCTGCGTACACCCTACCTGGTTCTACCACTTATTAGTTATATGTCCTTGATCAAGCTTTTTCACCATCCTGGCCTTGATTTCTTGATCAGTAAAAAGGGAATTATAATAGTATCTATTTACATAGGATTTCTGAGAGGATTAACTGAGACAATACATATAGAGCACTTAGAAAACTACTTGGAACATAGTAAGCTTTCAAATGTATTGTTAACTGTTGTTACCTCTTCCTTGACCAGTCTGGGTATTCAGGGCATGTGCAGGGGAGCCTCTGGAAACACAAGCAGTCTCTCTGACTCCTTGCCCAGATGTAGCATGCTGCCCTTTTTACCACATACCCCCTGTCTACTGGTACAGGGGACATCTATGGGGTGCCACTCTTACATGCCAGACAAGAGGTGGTACACTTGTCTTATTATTGAGTCCCTCAAATTTCAGTTGGCCGTAAGCCTACATATAAGGAAACTGGTGTGGAGCTTGAGGCTACTCCATTGCTTCTAATTTTCTTTGGCTTCTACCCCTCTCCCATCTGTGGAATTTTGTTGTCTTAGGCTAGGAAGAAAAACCAGTTTTCCCTGTTTGCATGGCCTCAAAAATAATTTGTCTCTCACCTGCTAAACATTAGTAAGTGGTGCCTTTGTTCAGTAGGGCAGTCATTAGTTTAACATGCCAACCCAAATTGAAAGTTTTCATGAAAGTGAAATGTGTAAATCTTAATGGTAAAATTCAATGAAAATTGGCAACCAACACCCCAATAATGATACAGATTCCCACTGCCCCAGAAACTTCCTTCTTGCCACATTACAGTTAATTCTCAACCACCTTTTCCTAATAGGAAACCATTGTTCTAATTTTTACTGAAATTGATGGTTTTAGCTCCTAGATAAGGCAACTCTATCAGGTCCGAGGGAGCAATAATCCAACCAATGTTTTGAAATAAACCACAACAAAACTACCACTATGGTTACCGTGAGTCTTTCTTGATTATTCTGTACCAGTTACTTCAAAAAGTACTTTATGTGAATTATCTCATTTAATCCTCAGGAGAGCTCCTGTGAACCAAATCCTATTATCATCCCCATTTCTCAATGAGAAAACTGAGGCTCTGAGAGGTTAAGTCACTTGCTGGGTGTTTCTTACAACTATTAAGACCTAGAGCACAGATGAAAATTTCAAAGGAATTTCAAGGCCAATTCTCTTTATGAGGGGGACACGGGTCTAAAACTTTTATACAATTCAAAACTTATCCATTTCTAAGTTAACAGATGTCACTGTACATTTGTTTTAATGCTAACTTCTAAAAGTCTCTTAGCATGATTTATATTATTCAGCAGAGTGTACACTTCTAAATTGTCAGCATGGAGAATCATGATGATTGGCTTTCCCCATAAGGTTTTTATTATCTCTCAACATTTAGGGGGCATCTCTTATAGCTCTGTAATCAGAATTATTACCTAACAAAGTATTTGAAGGACAGTGTTATGAT
>NC_043705.1:85490493-85491539 GCF_006229205.1 Suricata suricatta
CTCTCAAAATAAATAAACTTTTTAAAAAATGGCACACATTTGGGTGGAGCCAAGATGGCGGAGAGGAAGGGAGCTCTGTAAACTCCGTCCGCACCATTTTTCGAACTGAGAAGGATATTACGCTCATCTGCGAGAGTGGAAGGAGAAAATACGGACTCCAGAAGGAATAGAACCTCAAGGATACCTGAGTGAGTGGGGGTGAAGGGGGGAGATCCGAAAACGGGCCAGCCCGGGATGGGCAGGGGAGGTAAGATCCCCAGCCCAAAATGGCGCAAGTGCGCAGCGCCCGAGAGACAAAGGGAAGAGACAGAGTCGGAACGCGCTCATAGAACTGTCTCTGGGGAAGAGGTATAGAACGCTTGGTTGCGCTTGGAGACAGAAACCCACTCCATAGATAACTGCTGGGTAGCCGGGATCCCGAACCGGGTGGCGCAAGAGAAGGAACAGCCTCCAGCCCTAAGCCATCTTGGCGGGGAATCAGAGGTGTCTGTGGCTGTGTGAAGCGGCTTCCCTGGGGAGGCGCGCTCCCCGGCAGGAAGCGGCCAGAGCGGCAACTGCGCCAGGCGTGAGCAATTCGAACTTGGTTTTGGGAACAGAACCACAGACCGCATTTCCACGGCACACCTCGCCCCCCTGCACGGACTGCGCGAATCCCGGGTCCCCACAGGGAAAAAATAGGGCGCACACCCACGGGACCCCCAACAAAGAGTCGGTGGCGGGTGGAGGCCCAGGCGCGCGCTTAGACTGTAGGAGCTCCCAGCTCATTTCCAGCAGCGCACAGCGTCTTGAGCAAAGGTATCGGAAACTAAGAGACTCTATTTTTGCTTTTTGTTTTTTCCTTCACCCATTGCAATCTTGATCCTGACTGGGGGTGGGGACTCCGCAGTTGAGTGTGTGAAGGTGCGCACTTCACCTCCTGCTGCTCATCTCGCCTCAGGCATGGGCGGAGCCTCTGAGAACGGACTCCAAGACCTACCACATCAAACCAAGCCTATCCACCAGGGGGAGCTGCTGCTTGCCTTTTTTTTCATTTTTGTTTTTTGGTT
>NC_043705.1:85491639-85498648 GCF_006229205.1 Suricata suricatta
GAGAGAGAGAGAGAGAGAGAGAGAGAGAGAGAGAGAGAGAGAGAAACAGACAGACAGGCAGAGACAGAATGGGAGACATAGAATCTGAAGCAGCTCCAGGCTCCAAGCTGTCAGGGCTCCCAATGTAGGGCTCAAACTCAGGAACTGAGCTGAAGTCAGATGCTTAACTAACTGAGCTACCCAGCCACCCCAGACACTCACTCTTTTAAAGTGTACAATTCAGCATTCTTATGTTCTTTACAGAGCAGAATTCTCCCAGAATTTTTTCATTACCCCCAAAAAGAAATTCTATAACTATTAGTAATCATGCGCCATTTCCCTTTTTTCAATCCTTACTGATTGCTAATCTATTTTCTGTTTCTATGGATTGGTCTATTGTGGACATTTCAGATAAGTGGAATTACACAATATGTGACCTTTTGTGTCTGGCTTTTGTCAGCATTATGTTTTCGGGGTTCATCCATGCTATAGCATATATCAGTACTCCACTCCTCTTTATAACTAAATAATATTCCATTATATTGATATAGCACATTTTGTTTATTCCTCAATAAGAGAAAATAGAGTTGCTCCTAGTCTATTTCTTCTTGAGTCAATTTTGGTAGATTTGTCTTTCTAGGAATTTGTCCATTTCATTTCATCTAGGTTATCTGATTTGTTGACATATATAATATTTTCTTATAATTCATTTTATTTCTGTAAAGTCAGTAGTAATGTCCCCTCTTGCATACCCGATTTTAGTTATTTGAGTTTTATTTCTCTTTTTTCTTGGTCAGCTGGCTTTACTTGTCAATTTTGTTGGTCTTGGAAAGAACCAACTTTTAGTCTCATTGATTTGCTCTATTGTTTTCTGTTCTCTATTTCATTTATTTTTTCCTAATTATTATTTATTTCCTTCTGCTTGCCTTAGGTTTAGTTTGCTCTTATTTTTCTAGTATTTTAAGGTAGAAAGTTAGGTTATTTATTTGAGATTTTTCTTTTTAAATATAAGTATTTATAGCTATATAAGTTTCCCTCTAAGCAATGCCTTTATGGGAATGTATCGCATAGATTTTGGCATATTGTGTTTTAATTTTCATTTATAGCTAAATATTTTCTAATTTCCCTTGTGTCTTCTTCTTTGACTCATTGAGTTTTTTTTTTAAAGAAGTGTGTTGTTTAATTTTCACTTACTTGTGAATCCCAGTTTTTTCCCCTCTATAATTTTATTCTATTGTAGTCAGAGAACATAATTTTGAATTTGTTGAGACTCGTTTTATGGCCCAACATATTTTTTATCCTGGATAATATACCATGTGCACTTGAGAAGATTATGTATTCCGCTGTTATTGGATGAAGTGTTCTCTATGGATACCTGTTAGATATATTAGATTATACTGTTGTTCAGGCCTTCTGTTTGTTGATTTTTCATCCAGTTGTTCTGTTATTTAAAGTGGAGCATCAAAGTCTCCAACTGTATATTCAGTTATCTATTTATCTCCTCAGATTTTCAGTTTTTATAGTATATATTTGGCCAATAATCCTCTTTTGTTTTTAATGAACTTGTCTTTACTCTAAATTTATGATAATGAACAGACTGATATTATTTTGAGGTTATGTTCTTCTTACTTTTTGATATTCATCAATCCTTTCTTTAACAAAATGATGAGAACAGTAAATGGTGGCAGTATATTTATATTAAATGTCCTTTACTTGGCAAAATGAAGGTCGACATCCCTATGCCTGTGTTGTTCCTTTTTTGTTTTGTTTTTAAATTTATAGTAGAGTAGCTGTTTAAAGCTCTACAGTTCTATCACTTTTAATACATGAACAGATTCCTGAAACCACCATTGTAATCAGAATCAGAACAGTTCTATCACTTTTTATGGGTTGAATTATATCCTTTCCTCCACACCCCTCACAAAGGTATGTTAAAGTCCTAACTTCCAGTACTTGTGAAGTGACTTTATTTGGAGTCTTTGGAGATGTAATCAAGTTAAGATAAGGCCACAAGGGTGGGCTTGAATCCAATATAACTTGTGTCTTTTAAAAAAGAGGAAAATACCATATGAAATTAGAGACACACACAGGGTGAAGGTCATGTGAAGAAAGAAACGGATATTGGAGTTATGCTGTCACAAGCCAAGGAATGCAAGGACGGGGCTACTAGAAACTGGAAGAGATCAGTAAGGTCCTCTCCTAGTGGCTTCAGAAGGAGCATCACCCTGGAAATACCTTCTTTTCAGACTTCTAACCTTCAGAACTGTGAGAGAATAAATTTTGGCTGCTTTAAGACAACCAATTTTGTGGTACTTTGTTATGTCAGCCCTAGGAAACTAACATATGCTCCAAAACTCTCCATTATGGAGTTCTTTATGGAGATAACCTCCCCTGGCCAACCTGGCAACCCCTAAACTGATATCCACGGGTAGTCTGTCTTATCACATATATCATATAAATAGAATCATATTGTTTATAACCCTTCGAGATGGGCTTTCAGATAGCATACATTTGAGAGTCATCTAGGCACTATTGATACATGCTGAGTAATATTCCATTGGGTGATGTACCAGTTTATTCATTCACCTAAATGAAGGAGATTTGGGTTGTTTTCAATTTGGGCAATTATGAATAGAGCTGCCATAAACCTTTTTGGCAAACATTAGTTTTCATTTCTCTAGGGTAAATATCCAAGAGTGGGATTGCTGGTTCATATGGTAAGAATATTTTTAGATTTATAAGAAACTGCCAAACGTTAGAGTGACTGTGTTGTTTTGTATTCCCACCTGCAGTGTATGAGGGTTTAACTTGCTCTCCTCTACAGTGTTGTCAGCACTTGGAATTGTAAGTACTTTTTATTTTAGTTATTCAAATAAATGTGCAATGGTATGACATTGCTTGTCCCCCTAAGTTTATTTATTTTATTTTGACAGAGAGAGGAAGAGAGAGTGCATACACGAATTGGGGAGGGGCAGAGAGAGAGAGAGGGAGAGAGAGAATCCCAACCAGGTGCTGTGCTATCAGTGCAGAGCCCATTGTCGGGCTTGACCTCATAACCCCGAGATCTTGATCTCAGCTGAAACCAAGTATAGGATGCTTAACTGACTGAGCCACCAGATTCCTCAACATAGTGGTTTTAATTTTTTTAATGTTTTATTTATTTTTGAGAGAGACTGCGTGAGCAGGGGAGGGGCAGAGAGAGAGGGAGACACAGAATCTGAAGCAGGTTCCAGGCTCTGAGCTGTCAGCACAGGGCCTGACGCAGGGCTAGAACCCAAGAAATGTGAGATCATGACCTGAGCTGAAGTCAGAAGCTTAACGACTAAGCCACTCAAGCGTCCCCTCCACTCCCAACATTACGGTTTTAAATTGTGTTCCCTTTAATGGTATATGAGGTTGAGTATATTTTCATGTGCTTATTTTCTATTTGTATATCCTATTTAGTTAAGTATATGTTCCAGTGTTTTGCCCATTTTCAAATTGAGTTATTTTCTTTTAGTTTTGTCTTGGTACTTCTTTATACATTCTGTGCATAAGTCCATCCTTTTAGAGTATATTATTTGTAAATACTTTCTTCCAGTCTATATAGCTTGTCTTTTAATTTTAAAATAGTATTTTATAAAATAATGCTTTTAATTTTAATTAAGTCCAATTTGTCAACTTTATCTTTTGTCAATTGTGTTTTTAGAGTTATCACCAAGAATTATTTGTCTAATCCCACCTCATGAAGGTTTTCTCCTATGTTTTATTCAGAAAGTTTTATAGTTTTAGGTCTCTGATCATTTTGAGTTTAGTATTAGGTATAAGGTTTAGGTTGATGTTCTTTTCTTTTTAATATGAATGTCCAAATGTTCTAATGCTATTTGTTGGAAAAACTATCATTTCATTTTTAATCACCTTTGTGTCTTTTTCAAACATCAGCTGGCCATTTTTGTGTGGGTCTCTGTCTGAAAATATGCTACAAGAAAGACCATATATCATATGATTCTATCTGTGTGTACTCCCTTGCCAGTACCATTCTGTCTTGATTACTGTAGCTGTGTCATAAGTCTTAATATTGGATAGTGTGATTCTTCCAACTGTATACTTGTTTATCCAAATTATTTTTTTCTACTTTACCTTTCTATTTATATTTTAGGATCACTTGTTTATATCTACAGAAAAAATCCTGCTGGGATTTTGATTGGAATTCTGATGAGTTTACAGGTCAGTTTAGGAGAATTGATATCTTTATTATGCTTAGTTTTATAATCCATGAATATGATATGCCTCTCCATTTATGCACATTTTGATTTATTTCATCAGCATTTTGTACTAAACATGTTTTGTTAATTTATACCTAATTATTTCATGTCAGGGAGCTTTTATAATGATATTTAAAATGTTTTTATTTTGTAATTACTCAATGCCAATAAATAAAATATAACTGATTTTATTTATTTATGTTATTTATTTTTTTAAGTAATATCTATACCCAACATGGGGTTTTAACTCAAAACCCTGAGATCAAGAGTCACATGCTCTACCAACTGAGGCAGCCATACACCCCAAGATATAACTGATTTTATTGTGTTTACTAGATATTCACATGAAAAATAATGGATTTGGACCTTGGACCACTATCTCACACCATACACAAAAACTAATTCAAAATGGATCAAAGACCTAAATGTTTAAGCTGGAATTATATAAGTCTTAGAATAAAGTATCTTCATGACCTTGGATTAGTTTTTTTTAGGCATGACACTAAATGTACAAACAACTAAAAATAACAAGATATGATGGACTTCATTCATATCTGATAAGGGTACAATATCCAGAAAAACCAATTGCAGCAACTTTTATGCTTCAAAAGATACAAACAAGAAAGTGAAATGAAAACACATACAATGGTAGTAGCATTATTTATAATAGTCAAAAGGTGAATGGGGCGCCTGTTTGGCTTGGTTGGTTAAGCGTCTGACTCTTGATTTTGGCTCAGGTCATGATCTTGTGGTTTGTGAGTTCCAGCCCCTCATCAGGCTCCATGCTGACAATGTGGGGCCTGCTTGGAATTCTCTCTCTCTGTCCCTCCCCTGCTGTCTCTTTCTCTCTCAAAATAAGTTAATAAACTTTAAAAAAAGTGAAAATAACTCAGATGTCCATCTACTGATTATTAGATAAACAAAGTGTGGACTATCCATGGAATACAATGGAATATTATTTAGCCATAAAAGGAAATAAGTACTGATATCTGCTACAACATGAATGAACCTTGAAAACATTGTTAGGAGAAAGAAGGCTACATATTGTGTAATTCTATTTACATGAAATGTCCAGATAAGGCAAATCCACAGTGAGATCTTAACCTGAGCTGAAACCAAGAGTTGGATGCTTAACTGACTAAGCCCCCCAGGTGCCCCTTTATATGTATTTTTGCTGTAGTTAGGATCATATAGTAGATATAATTTTGTATGCTGCATTTTTTAACTTAACAGCACACTATAAATATTTTTCTACTTTAATCATATTCTTGATATTGATACAATGACAGCTGAAGAAATAATAGCTTGCAGATTATTAAAATGAACAAAAGAAATAAAATATTGTTTAAGAAAAAAGAACCAATCTATTTGCAGGTCAATGTGATTTAGTAGAAAGAATTATGTCCTTGGGGGCAAATGGAACTTATTTCAGAGTGCTGACTCCACTAGAAGTATGACCTTAGTTAAGTCACCTATTTATAGTGAGGTAGAAATTAATGCTTTACCAAACACTAATTAAAGAAGGCCTGAATAAATATGGAAACATATTGTGTTCATGGACTGGAACACTCAATATTGTTAATTCTCCCTAACTTAACCTAAAGAATTAAAACAATCTCAAAGTCCCAGAAATCTTCTTCTATAGAATGAATATTTATGCTCCCCACACTCCCACACTTCATATGTTGAAACCTAATCCTCAGTGTGATGGTATTTGGAGGTGAGGCCTTTGGGAAGTGATTAAGTCATTAGTGTGGAGCTATCACGAATGGAATTGGTGCCCTTACGAAAGAGACTCCAGAGGCTCCCTTGCCTCTTCTGCCATGTGAGCATACAGCGAGGAGATGGCTACCTGTGAAACTGGGAGCAGTTCTCACCAGACATTGAATCTGTAGGCGTCTTGGTATTGGACTTCCCAGTCTCCAGAAATGAAAGAAATCAATTTCTATAAGTCATCTAGTCTGTGATATTCTGCTAAAGCAGCCTGGAAGGACTGAGATAGCATCTCTGTAGTATAGCTGATTTAAAAATGTATATGGAAAGGAACTGGAAAGCCAAAACAGCTTTGAAAAAAGAGCAGAATTGTGATATTAGTGAAAGGAAAGTCACATAGACAAAGGAAATGTATCTGCAATATAAAATCATAAATAGGATCAACTGACTTTTGACAAAAATAGACCCTCATAAATAGGGCCAACTGATTTTTGATAAAAGTACAATAGCAGTTCAATGGACAAAGGCCAGTCTTTAGCAAATGGTGCTGGACTATCCACATACAAAAAAGTAAGCCTTGACCTACACCTTATGTTGCATACAAAAATTAACTTGAATTGGATGATAGACCTAAGTGTAAGACCTAGAACTATAAAGTTCTTAGAAGGAAACATAGGAAAATCTTTTTCCTGTTGGATTAGGTAAATATCTCTTAGCTATAACAACATAAACTGGATTCTTAAAGAAAAAGTTGATAGGTTGGACCTCATGAAAATGAAAAACTTTTGGTTTGCAAATAACACTGTTAAGAGATAGAAACCCAGTTCCATATTGAGAGAAAATATTTGCAAACACACATAAGAAAAATCATTTATTCCATTGGATACTCTTTCCTGCTTTGTCAAAAATTAATTGACCGTACATTTGTGGGCCCAGCTCTGGATTCTCTATTCTATTCCATTGGTCTATGTGTCTGTTTTTGTGCCAATACCATACTGTCTTGATGATGACAGCTTTGTAGTAGAGGCTAAAGTCTGGGATTGTGATGCCTCCCGTTTTGGTTTTCTTCTTCA
>NC_043705.1:85498748-85505016 GCF_006229205.1 Suricata suricatta
GAAGTAAGCCAGGCAGAGAAGGACAGAAACCATATGTTTGCACTCATAGGTCTAGCAGGAAAACAAGAGAGACCTAATGGAGAACCAGGGGGAGCGGAGGAGGGAGAGAGAGTTGGGGAGAGAGAGGGATGCAGAACTTGAGAGACTATTGAATGCTGAGAATGAACTGAGGGTTGAGGGGGAAGGGGGAGGGGGGAAAGAGGTGGTGGTGATGGTGGAGGGCACTTAAGGGGAAGAGCACTGGGTGTTGTATGGAAAACAATTTAACAATAAAATATTATGGAGGAAAAAAAAAAGAAAAATCATTTATATCTAAGATACTTAAAGAACTCTGAAAACTTAACCAAACCAGTTTAAAAAGTGGCCAAAAGATTTGAACAGACTTTTCACCATAGAGGATATAAAGAGGACAAATAAGCAACAAAAAGATGCTCAACATCATTAGTAATAATTAAAACTACAATGAAACATCATTACATACTCATTAGAATAGCTAAATTAAAAGACACCGACAACATGAAGTGCTGATGAGCATGCTGGGAAATTGGAACTCTAACATTTCTGGGGGGAATGCAAGATGATACTGCCACTTTGAAAACAGCTTGGCAATTGTTTAAACAATTACACATACATTTATCATATGATCTAGAAATTCTATATCTGGGGACTTATCCTAGAGAAATGAAAATTTATGTTTACACAAACGTGTGTGTGTGTGTGTGTGTGTGTGTGTGTGTGTTTATAGCAGAGTAACTTACAATTATCAGAAACTGGAAACCACCCAAATGTCTGTCAGTGGATGGAAAAACAAACTGGTATATTCACACAGTGGAATACTACTTAGCAATAAAGAGGAATGAACTATTGAGGCACTCAACGTGGGTGAATAAGTGAAAAAGACTTGGCTCAAAAGCTTACATAATATTTTATTTATATGATGTTTTGGAAAACAAAAAAATATATAGGTACAGGGAGACCAGATAGTGGTTGCCAGGAGTTAGGGTTGGGAGTTTGAGTACAAAGAGTTAGCCACAAGGAAATTCTTTCCTTGGTTGGAATTATTCAATATCCTGTGTGTGGCAATGGTTATAAAAATGCGTGCATATTCAATAAAAACAAAAATATATCTATGAATAAATCTAACCAAGGAGGTAAAAGATCTGTATACTGAAAACTATAAAATGCTTGTGAAAGAAATTGAAGAACACACAAAGAAATGGAAAAACAGTCCATGCTAATGGATTGGAAGAACAAATATTGTTAAAATGTCGATACTACTCAAAGCAATCTACATATTCAGTGCAATACCTATCAAAATAACACCAGAATTCTTCACAGAGCTAGAACAAACAATTCTAAAATTTGTGTAGAACCTGAAAAGACACGTACTAGCCGAATTAATGTTGAAAAAGAAAACCAAAGCTGGAGGCATCACAGTTCTGGACTTTAAGCTGCATGACAAAGCTGTCATCATCAAGACAGGGTGGTACTGGCACAAAAACAGACACATAGATCAATGGGACAGAATAGGGAACCCAGAAATGGACCTATAAATGTATGGCATTCAACAAAGCAGGAAAGAATATTTAATGTAAAAAAGATAGTCTTTTCAGCAAATGGTGTTGGAAAACTGAATAGTGGCATGCAGAAGAATGAAACTGGACCACTTTCTTACCCCATACACAAAAATAAATGCAAAATGGATGAAAAACCTAAATGTGAGACAGAAAACTATCAAAATCCTAAAGGGAGAACACAGGCAACAACTTCTTTGACCTTGGCCACAGCAACTTCTTATTAGATACGTCTGTGGAGGCAAGGGAAACAACAAGCAAAAATGGACTATTGGGACCTCTTCAAGATAAAAAGCTTCTGCACAGTGAGGGAAATAATAAAGCTAATAGGCAACTGTCATAATAGGAGAAGATATTTGCAAATGACATAATCTGATAAAGGGTTAACATCCAAAATCTATAAAGAACTTACCAGACTCAACACCCAAAAAATAATCCAGTGGAGAAATGGGCAGAAGACATGAGTAAGATACTTTTTCCAAAGAAGGCATCCAGATGACACATGGAAAGATACTCATGAAATAGACACATGAAAAGATACTCAACATCACTAATCATCAGGGAAATATAAATTAAAACCACAATGAGATACTACCTTACACCTGTCAGGATGGCTAAAATGAACAACTCAGGAAACAACAGATGTTGGTGAGGAGGATGTGGAGAAAGGGGAACGAACCCTTTTGCACTGTTGGTGGGAATGCAAGCTGGTGCAGCCACTCTGGGGAACAGTACAGTTTCCTCAAAAAGTTAAAAATAGAACTGCCCTATGCCCCAGCGATTGCACTAATAGGTATTTATCCAAAGGGTATAAAAATGCTGATGTGAAGGGACACATGCACCCCAATGTTTATAGCAGCGCTATCAACAATAGCCAGATTATAGAGAGCCCAAATGTCCACTGACTGATGAATGGAAAAAGAAGATGTGGTATGTGTGTATATATATATATATACACACACACAATGGAATACTTGGTAATCAAAAAGAATGAAATCTTGCCATTTGCAACAACATGGATGGAACTACTGTGTATTATGCTAAATGAACAAGTCAGCCAGAGAAAGACAAATATATGATTTCACTCATATATGGAATTTAAGAAACAAAACAGATGAACATAGGGGAAGGGAAGGAAAAACAAAATAAGATAAAAACAGAAAGGGAGGCAAACTATAAGAGACTCTTAAATATAGAGAACAAACTGAGGGTTGCTGGAGGGGAGGTGGGTGGGGACAAGGGCTAAATGGGTGATGGATATCAAGGAGGGCATTTGTTAGGATACAATTTATTTAATTTATTGTAGGCAAATACTTAATGAATGTACACTCTTATTTTTAACATAGTTTGTTGATTTCTCTAAATTGATTTCCACAGGAGACCAGCTGGGAAGTAGCATGGCTCTCTGAACTTGACATGCACTGGCACCACAAAAGGCCTCTGCTAGTGTTTGCCTATATGACAAAGATGGTGTGACAGCAATCAGGAAGCAGACACTGTGAAGCTGTTTGGGTGTCCTAATGACTCCTGAAAGGAGGACCTGATGTAGGGAGAGGAGGCACTGGCTGGCGGAGGCCTTTCTTTGTGTATAAGTTTGGTCTGGGATTCCTGGAGTTGGTGTGCATCTTAAATATTTGTAAATTAGCTGCCTGAATATCTTTTGCAGGAGAAGGAAATTGCCAACTTCCTATGTCCCCAGCCTGAGGGAGGCCCCTCATTTGAGAATGGTGGCATAAAGTTACCGTGCGATGTGTGGCTGGTGGCAGCACTAGGTTCTGATTGAGGATCTCTGGAAATTCTATGTCAGGGTTTTAGGAGTGTGGTTTTATTAGTGCCTCTGACCTCTTTCCTTAGGAGTGACTTTGTTGGGCTTGCGACTGCTTGCATACATCAAAATTAGTGGAGGAGGTGGGGAAGGGGAGGAAGCAGTGTAGAAGATTTTTTAATGTTTAAAAAACAGAGAGAGAGGAAGACACAGAATCAGAAGCAGGCTCCAGGCTCTGAGCTGTCAGCATAGAGCCCGACGCGGGGCTCAAACCCACAAGTGGTGAGATTGTGACCTGAGCCGAAGTCGGACGCTTAACAGACTGAGCCATCCAGGTGCCCCTAGAGTTTTTTAAATTAAAAAAGCTATTCTCAAAATTTTATATTATATACTATATTATTATATAATTTATATATTATAAAACATATGGTTTATATATATACATTTTGAAAATTGAGCATTTAATTAAAGTGACCTAATTCTAAGGTTTTTAAAATTAAGTCATTACAGGGAGATTTTGTGGTTTTGCATTTTTTTTAATCCCAGAAATAAGATTTAAAGATTACTATAATTCTTTCATTAGTGTTGTAACCAAGAACTCCATGAAATGCGTGAAATATGAAATGAAGTACATATGGGCTATAGCAGTCTTCAAAAGTTATCAGTTGTTTATGTGTGTGTATGTATACCAGGCCTCATTCTACAAAGGGTTTGTGATGGCTTATGACAAACACTGAGAAAAGTACTAAAATATAAGTAAGAAATATAGAGTCAGGACAAGACAGCTATAAAATAGAACCAAAGGAAAATTCATCTTGCTGATGAGCAGCAAACTAATTTAAACAAAAAAAGGACACCGATCTTTTGCAGTGAAGAAAGATAGGCTTATTTATTGGTGTGGTGCCACCCAGGAGAAGGGGAAGCTAATGTTCAAAAGTCCCAAACTCCCCGATGGCTTGTAAGTGAGTTTTAAAGGCAAAAATCAAGGGTGAGGGGTTGAGGTCATGGGTTCTTCTGAATGGTCAGAAATCGGGTAAATTCAGGATTGATTGACTTGTTTTTCTGGTGCTGGTCCACCTGATTTCATCAAGATTGTGGTCTGGTGGTAAGTGGCCCCTCTCCCGAGTCTGGGTCTGCAGTGTGTGTCAGTGGTGGTATCTTTGTTAGCAAACACAGAGCCCATACACCCTGTGACTGTGATAACTGTGCAGCCTATTTCACTTCTTATTCCCGTAGGCTACATTTTCATCATCTTGAGCAAAGCATCTTGCTGTTTTCCCCACTAATCTTTATGCACTCTGTTTTTCTGCACTTAATTCTGTTGATGGTTTTCTGGGTTTGGTCCAGACAGTACCTCCCCATCAATATGCATTCTTTTGTTTTCTTCTTTTGGATATGTTATAAGCAAAAGTAGCAAACTCTGCTCCTTATCACTTAAAGAAAGAGAAATTCATCTCCTTTGACTAAAGGAACAATTGTAGTAACAAGAAAATTATTAATACACACATCAGTGAAGAAAACCTGTGGCTGCCTCAGCTGACTATCAAGGTCATGGTCCACTACCCTCTTTCTTTGGCTCCACAATCCTAGATGGCTTGATATCCAGCCCTAGAGAGTGGCCAAGAGAGTTTGGAGCTTGAGGCTCCGCTGGAGAAATACGGTAGTTCAGACTCAGAACTCTATGGTCTGATCAGTTCTCCAGTGTATTAACAATCACATCTGGCTATTTATTGATTGATCAGTCTAGACATATCCTATATTTTCTCCTCTAAATGCTAGTAAGCTAGGAAAGGTAGCATTTGGTTTTGTTTTGTTTGGGTTTTCATCGTTGTTCCTAGTCTTTTGCTGAGTCCCGAGTACCTTTGTAGCCTATGATCCTGAGAAGGATGAACCTATTTTTCATGCCAAATATGAAGTGTGAGATACATGTGTGTGCCTTGTGGATTATTTCCCTCAGGCTAACCTGTGTGAGCATGAGGGTGAGTAACTGGGATCATGGCAGAGGGCCTTGTGTGGGCAACTGGGAGCCCAGAGTGAGAGTCCTAGCCAGAGGCAGTTCCATCCAGTGAGCCCGAAGCAATTAGTTCCAAGGAAAGCAGGCTAAGCTCTCCTCAGTAAGGGAGTGCAGTGTGGAATACCAGAAGAATCAGGAGAGGTCAGTTCTGGGAAGTCCCAGAGGAGTGTGTGTGCCCGTGTGTGTGTGTGTGTGTGTGTGTATGTGTGTGTGTGTGTGTGATAGAGAAAGAGAGAGAGAGAGATGAGCTGGTTGGATGTGAGGTGTCAGTGGTCTTTTAGTTTACAATGACCAGGAATGGGGTAGATACACCCTTACTCCCTTTCTGGTTTCAAAGATGTATTCTACTCCCTAAGGATTTTTAGTCACAAAAGGGACCACCAAATGTCTACCTTCTTTGGAAGAGAAAAAGCCCATACACAGAATTACAAGGTAAGTCCCATCTTTCAGAAGGAGAGTAGAGATCATACACCTAGAAGTGCCTTGCACACTCAGAAATACTTATATGTAGGTAAGTATTGCCTTCTTTTCTCCCTGTGGCCCTGCAGGGCAGTGAAAAGAAGGCTGGCTTCCTAGGTGGGCAGAAGGGGGTTAGAATCTGGGCTCCAGGAGTGATTGATGTGAACCCACTTTCCTCTTCCATAAAGTATGGATGACAAATCCTGTTCTCCCTGGGTTGTTCGGAGAATTAAAGGACATAACCTATTTGTAAAGTGTCTAGCATGGCACCCGGCAGACTGGAGATGTTTAGCACATCGTTTCCCTTGGAGGTGCAGCTTCTGATGAGAACGCAGAGGCTGGCCACAGAGCCATGTCAGCAGACTGTCTGCTTTCTCTTCTCTAATCGTCGGAGCTGTGCGAGCCACGTTCGTCATTCCAGAAGTGGGTGTTGTGAGGAGAGGAGACTTCTCTGTC
>NC_043705.1:85505116-85518848 GCF_006229205.1 Suricata suricatta
TGTTCCCCGCACAGTCACTGCTCCAGAGCATGTTGGGAGTCCTGGTGCGACTCTGGCAGGACAGGCCACACGCTCTGTGAACAAACAGCCATCCATCTGGATAGAGTGCACTTGGCCATCAGCCAGGGCCTTGGGCGGCTTTGTGCAGCCTGGCCCTTCCCTCCTTCCTTCCAACTCGGGGAGGGTGCACCCCCCACAGAGGTGCCTGTTTCGCTCTTAATCACCCCTCAGGCTCTACTCCCAGCCTGTCTTTCATTTCCACCACAAAGCTCTCAGCCAGACAGTTTGAGCAGAATCTCATCTGGAGTGTGTTAACCAGAGATCTGGAATCGGCTCTGCATTAGGACAAGCTGTAAATAAACACATATTTGCTCAGCTGTGTCTCCTGCTCCTATCCCATCGCCCTCTCTTAGATTTGGGCAGCTTTAAGTCATGGAACAGAGAGTGTTTGGGAAAGACCTTAGAGATCATTGAATGCAGTCTGCCCATTTTACAGAAGAGTAAATTGAAGGTATTTAGTTAAGTCACCCATGTTTACATAGACAACTTGAGGTTACAGATAGAGATAGAAATCAGGTCTTCTACTCTTAGTACAAAACCCTTTCCATAATAACTCAGTCTTCCAGTTAGTCATTCACTCATTCCTTCAAAAAAATGTGTACTGAGCATCTAAGTACCTATGCCTTGTCCTTTTGTGGGCACTGGAAAAACAGATAAACAAGGAATGATTTGCCCTTGAAGTGCTTATGAACTCTTCGTCCATTGGTCCATCTATCTAGATGCCTGCATCTAATGCATGTGTCTCTTCATTCATCCATCTGTTTCTCCATGTATCCACTTGCCTTTTTCCTGTCCATCTTTCCATCCTTCCCTTAATCTTCATCCTTTTGTACATTTGTTTTTGTCAGTTTATCTCACCATAGGTTTCCACACATTTACTTATCTTTCTCTCCGTCTGTTTTCTTGGCCACCTGTCATCTGTTCCTGTTTCTGTCCAGTCTACTTCTCTTTTGATCCATCCATTGGTCTCTTTGTCCAGAATTTCTTGAGTGTCTATATGGCTCTAGGTTTTTTGGCTGGTGCTCAGGACTGAGAGAAGTAAGAGGCATTTGTATTCTATTCTTTGTATAAACACATACCTTATGTCTTTTTATTAAGTACTTTGGAGTAGAATGGCTGGATCATATGATAGATATTTAGTTAGCTTTTTAAGAAACTGCTAAAATCTATTAGGTGTTTACCCAAAGGTTACAAAAATACAGATTCAAATACCCACGTACAGAGGGGTACATGCTGCTATAATGTTTATAGCAACATTATCAACAATAGCCAAACTATGGAGAGAGCCCAAATGTCCATCAACTCAAGAATGGACATGTGGTGTGTACACACACACACACACACACACACACACACACACACACACTGGAATATTACTCAGCCATCAAAAGTAATGAAATTTTGCCATTTGCAATGATATGGATGGAGCTTAACGTGTATTATGCTAAGCAAAATAAGTCAATCAGAAAGACAAATATTATGTGATTTCACTCATGTGGAATTTAAGAAACAAAACATATGAACATATGGCATGGTGTGGGGAAGAGAATAAAGGGAAACAAACCACAATAGACTCTTAACAATAGAGAACAAACTGATGGTTGATGGAAGGAGGTGGGTGGGAGATGGGCTAGATGGACGATGCGTATTAAGAGGGGCACTTGTGATGAGCAGTGGATGTTGTATGTAAGTGATGAATCATTGAAATCTACTTCTGAAACCAACACTGCACTGTATATTAACCAATTAAAGTTTAAATTAAAAAAGAAATTGCCAAAATGGTTTTCAATGAGTCTTTACTCTTTTAAATTTCTACTGGTTTCTCCACAGTGTTTTAAACTTTTTGCATGATCATTCTTTTTAATTGTATTCATTCCAATAGCTCTAGTTTTGATTTGTTGTTTCCCTAAGGCAAATGCTGGTGAGCATCTTTGGGTGCTTATTTGCTAGCCATATATCATCCGGAGAGAGTATGTGCAAGTCTTTTGTCCATTTAAGAAATGGAATTGTTTTCTTATTATTGAGTTCTAAGATTTAAATGTAAGTTCTGGAGGCACCTGGGTGGCTCAGTTGGTTGACTCTTGATTTTGGCTCAGGTCATGATCCCAGGGTTGTGGGATTGAGCCCTGCATCAGGTTCCACGCTGAGCAGAGAGCCTGCCTGGGATTCTCTCTCTCTTTCTGTCTCTTTGCCCCTCCCCTGCTCATGCTTCACACTCTCTAAATAAATAAGCACACCTTGGTGGCTCCGTCAGTCAAGTGTCTGACTCCTGGTCTCAGCTCAGGTCATAATCTCATGGTTTGTGAATCTGAGCTCTGCATCAGTCTCTGAGCTGACAGTGTGGAGACTGCTTGGGATTCTCTCCCCCTTTCTCTCTCCCTGCTAGTGCATGCACTCCCTCCTTCTCTCTCAAAGTAAAGAAACTTAAAAACAAATAAATAAACATTAAAAAAATAAATATAAATTCTGGATTAAAGTTGTTTATCAGATAAACACTTTGTCATATTAACATTTTTTCTCCATACAAGACAAGGTGGCTTGTCTTTTCATTCTTTTAACAGTGTTCCAAAGAATAGCACATGAATTTTGATGAAGTCCAACTTATTAAACTTTTATGGATCTTTCTTTACAATAAATTTGTACCTAGCATAAGATCACAAAGACCTGCTGCTTTTGTCCCGTAGGTCTTATTGTTTCAGGTTTTACCTTCAGGTCTATGAAGGGTTTTGAGGTAATGTTTGTATATGGTATACCCAAGCTCATTCGTTTGTTCTTTACCTCTCCCTTCCTTCCTCCTTCCCTCATTTCTTTCTTTCTTTTTTCTTTCTTTCACATATGGATATCCAATTGTTGTTGATTTTTACATTTATTTTTGAGAGACAGAGAGAAGCAGAGCACAAATGGGGGAGGAGCAGAGAGAGAGAGACAGAATCCGAAGCAGGCTCCCAGGCTCTGAGCTGTCAGCACAGAGACTGACATGGGGCTTGAACTCACAAACCACCAGATCATGACCTGAGCTGAAGTCAGATGCTCAACCAGTTGAGCCACTGAGATGCCTCTGGATATCCAGTTGTTTTAGCATCATTTATTGAAAATACTGCCTTCTCTGGGGTGCCTGGGTGGCTTGATCAGTTAAGCGACTGACTCTTGATTTCAGCTTAGGTCATGATCTCAGGGTTGTGGGATTGAACCTTGTGTCATGCTCTTTCCTGAGCATGGAGGAGCCTGCTTGGGATTCTCTCTCTGCCCCTCCCCTCTCGTCTTTCTCTAAAAAAAAAAGAAAGAAAGAAAGAAAGAAAGAAAGAAAGAAAGAAAGAAAGAAAGAAAGAAAAAAGAAAGAAAAAGAAAGAAAGAAAAGAAAAGAAAAGAAAAGAACTTTCTCTACTGAATTGCCCTGGCACCTTTGTTAAAGTCAAATATTCATTCCATTAGCAACGAGTACACATTTAATGCCTGGATCTTGGGTTTATTTATTTATTTATTTTTTTTTACCTTTTCTTTCTTGTTTTTATTTAGAGGGAGTGAGTTGGAGAGAGGGACAGAGGGAGAGAGAAAGAATCTTAAGCAGGCTCCATGCTCAGTGCAGAACCTGACACAAGGCTCATTCCATGACCTGAGCTGAAATCAAGAGTTAGGCACCCCCAGATCTTGTTTTTTAATACTATTTGTCAGTAAAAAGATCTAGGGCTTCTTATAGAAAGTGGATGATATTAAGATTGGGGCAGGAAATATACAAGATGGACCTGGAGCGTCTTGTAGCACTAGAAATGAAGTGTTGAAAAAGGAAAATTTTATATTGATGGGATTTTGTCAAAAGAACATAGCAGCCAACTCAAAGAGCTCCCAAAGGCCAATCTAAACAATTTGAGCAACAAGATAATAAAGTAGTATTAGATTATAATCCAAGATATAAAATAAATATCCATGAGTCTATAGTGATACGTTATTGAATAAATAAATAATGGAGAAGAGAACATTTTCTTTTGCAAAAGAATTTCAAATAATTTATGTAGATATCCCATTGTTAAGGAAGTGGAGTATAACTCTGTATTTCTCAGGTGTGGGAGCTGTGCGGAGTGACTTTCTTCTGAAGAGTACAGTATAGAAAAGGGGGGAGGGGAAGAGTACTTTTACAGTGGAGAATGGTGACAGACACGATCTGAGCCAGGTAATGAAGAATAACTTGATCAGATAAATCACACTGATAGTATATAACCTTGATATAACATAAGCACATTTTCCTCAGCCTAATGAAAAAAACATCAGACAATCCCAGTTGGGGGATATTCTACAATATATTTGTCCAGCACTTTTAAAATCTGTCAAGGTCATCAAAAACAAGGAAAGTCTGAGAAACTGTCATAGTTAAGAGGAGCCTAGGGAGACATAACAACTAGATGTAATTTGGGTAGACTCCTGGAACAGAAAAAGATGTTAGTTAAAACTAAGGAAATTTGAGTAAATGATGGACTTTAGTTAATAACAATGTATCAATATTAGTTCATTAAGTATAACAAATGTATTACATTAACATAGGATGTTAATAATAGAGGAAACTTGATGAGAGACATAGGAACTTTATGTGCTATCTTCTCAATTTATCTGCAAATATAAAACTGTTTTATTAAATGAAATCTATTGTAAAAATCCATTGTGTGTGTGTTTGTTGAATATATACATGTATATATATTTACACACACACATATTGCATCATTGATCTATTTGCTTTATGTATTTATTTAATTTTTTAAAATTTATAATAGTTTATTGTCAAATTAGTTTCCATACAACACCCAGTGCCTCTCCCCACAAGTGCTCCCCTCCATGACCATCACCCCCTCCCCCTTCAGCCCTCGGTTCGTTTTCAGTATTCAATAGTCTCTCATGGTTTATGTTTCTCCCTCTCCCCAACTCTCTTTCCCCCTTCCCCTCCCTATGGCCCTCTGTTAGGTTTCTCCTGTTAGACCTGAGTGCAAACATATGGTATCTGTTCTTCTCCATCTGACTTATTTCCAACACCAAATTCATTTGGTTACTAAAACTTTATAGCAAGTCTTGAAATCAGATAGTAGTAGCTTTTAAATTTTTTTTCAAAGTTGTTTTGGTAATTCTAGGGTTTTTTTTTTTCCATTTCACATGAACTTTAGAATCAGTTTGTCAATTAAAAAAATGTCTGTTGCATCTTGATTGGTATTACATTGATCAAACTGGGAAAACTGACTTCTTATCAATATTGGGTTTTTCAAGCCATTGGCCATCTCTCCATTTATTTAGATCACGTCTGTAATTTTTTCTCAGCAATATTTTGTAGTTTTTAGTTTACAGATCTTTCACAGCTTTTGTTGGATTTAACCCTAAGTATTTCATATTTTTCAATGCTATTTGTAAAGAGTATTTTATTTCAATTTCTGGTTGCTCATTGCTAATATATAGAAATGCAACTGAGTTTTGCATATTGATCTTTATAACAGGAGAGACAGACTGATCATAGAGATGCTTGGAGAGGAGAACAATGTGAAGATGGAGGCAGAGGTTGAAGTTACGCTGCCACAAGCCAAGGGACACCAGAAGCTTCCAGACATTGGCAAGGAAAAGTTCTCTCCTGGAGACTTTGGAGGGAATGTGGTCCTGCTGACATCTTGATTTTGTTTCGTTTTTAATTTAAAATGTAAAATTTTAATTCCAATATTGCTAACATATAGTGTTATATTAGTTTCTGGTGTGCAATTATAATGATTCAACCATTCTATACCTTACTCAGAGCCCATCATAAGAAATTTACTCTTAATCCCCTCACCTCTTTCACCCACCCCCCTACCCACCTCCCCTCTGGTAGCCATCGGTTTATTCTCTAGAGGTAAGAGTCTGTTTTTTGTCTCTTTTTTTTCTCCTTTATATCTTAAATTCCACATAGGAGTGAAATCATATATTTGTCTTTCTCTGATTTTTTTGCTTATATTCTCTAGATCCATCCATGTTGTTGTTGCAAATTACAAGATTTCATTCTTTTTTGTGGCTGAATAATATGCCATTCTACACACATATATACACCTAGATGTAGATATTATATAGCTATAGACATAGATATTATATAGATATAGACACACACACACACACATATATATACATATATACACCATATCTTCTTTATCCATTCATCTATTGATGGGCACTTGGAGGCTTCCACAAGTTTTCTGTTGTAAATAATAGTGCAATAAATATAGAGGTCCATATATCTTTTCAAATTAGTGTTTTTGTATTCTCTGTGTAAATATCTACTAGTGGAATTAATGTAACATATGTTATATTTTTAATTTTTTGAGGAACCTTCATACTGTTTTTCACAGTGGCTGCACCAGTTTGCATTCCCACGAACACTGCATGAGGGTTCCCTTTTCTCCACCTCCTTGCCAACACTTGCTGTTTCTTGTGTTTTTGAATTTAGCTATTCTGACAGGTGTGAGGTGATTTCTCATTGTAGTTTTGATTTGTGTTTCCCTGATGATGAGTGATGTTGAGCATCTTTTCATGTGTCTGTTGGCCATCTGGATGTCTTCTTTGGAGAAATGTCTGTTTATGTTTTGCCCATTTTAAAATTAGATTATTTGTTTTTTGGGTGTTAGGTTGTCTAAGTTCTTTATGTATTTTGCACACTAACCCTTTATTCAGTGTGTCATTTGCAAATATCTTCTCTCCTTCAGTAGATTGTTTTTAAATTTGTTGATCGTTTTCTTTGCCGTGCAGAAGCTTTTCATTTTGATGCAGTTCCAATAGTTTATTTCTGCTTTTGCTTCCCTTGTCTTAGGAGACATATCCAGAAAAAAATTTGCTGTGGCTGATGCCAGAGAAATTACTGCCTATGTTCTCTTCTAGGATTTTTATGGTTTTATGGTTTTTTAATCCATTTTGAGTTTATTTTTGTGCGTGGTGTAAGAAAGTGGTCCAGTTTCATTTATCTGCATGTAGCTGTACAGTTTTCCCAACATCATTTGTTGAAGAGACTCTTTTTTCCCATTGAATACTCTCTCCTGCTTTGTTAAATATTAATTGACCATATAATTGTGGGTTTATTTCTGGGATCTCAATTCTGTTCCATTGATCTATATGTCTATTTTTGATTGCTATAGCTTTGTAGTATATCTTGAAATCTGAGATTTTGATACCTACAGTTTTGTTCTTTTTCAAGATTGCTTTGGCTATTCAGGGTCTTTTCTGATTCTATACACATTTTAGGATTTTTTTTGTTTTGTTTTGCGAAAAGTGCTGTTAGTATTTTGATAGAGATTGCATTAAATCTGTAGATTGCTTTGGGTAGTATGGACTTAAAATTTTTTTTACGTTTATTTATTATTGAGAGACAGAGAGACAGAACACAAATGGGGGAGGGGCAGAAAGAGAGGGAGACAGAGAATCTGAAGCAGGCTCCAGGCTCTGAGCAAACTGTCAGCACAGAGTCTGACACGGGGCCTGAACCCATGAACCATGAGATCATGACCTGAGCTGAAGTTGAACGCTCAAATGACTGAGCCACCCAGGCGCCCCTGGACTTTTTAACAATATTTGTTCTTCCAACCCATGAGCATGGAATATCTTTCCATTTGTTTGCATCATCTTCAATTTCTTTCATCAATGTTTTGTAGTTTTCAAAGTGTAGATCTTTTACCTCCTTGGTTAAGTTTACTCCTAGGTATCTTATTATTTTGGGTGCATATGTAAATGGGCTTGTTTTCTTAATTTCTTTCTGCTACTTCATTTATAGTTTATAGAAATCCAATGGATTTCTGTATATTGATTTTGTATCCTGCAACTTTTCTAAATTCATCGATCAGTTCGAGTAGTTTTTTGGTGTAGTCTTTAGGGTTTTCTTTATATAGTATGGCTGACATCTTGATTTTGAACTTCTGACCCATAGAATGGTGACATAATAAATTTGTTGTATTAAGCCACAAAGTTTGTAAGAATTTTTTATGGGAGATCTCAGAAACTAATACAAGGGTTCTAGATATTGTCATGAAGCACAGCTTGAGGAGGCCCCAAGATCACCCTCCTCAGAGAGGGTAATATCATGTCTGACAATATGAAGATTTTGACTTTATGGTCAAAGATAAACCCTAAACACACTTCTTATGGGGATGGCCCTGAGGCTGTCAGCTGCCACAGAGATGTGGGCCTGGGTGTGGTTGTGTGTGCATGCATATATGTGTGTGTGTTTGTGTCTGGTGGGGTGGCTATCATGATGAAAATGATGAACATTCTCATTCCTCTTACTTCTGGTTCATTCTGATTTCCCTTCAGTCATTTTCCTTGTTTCCCACTCACTGTACTACTGTTTTCCTCATATTGACCACCATTGTTACCCTCAAATGGAATATTTTGTAGAAGATAAATATAAAACAGAGAGATCCCATTATGAGTTGAATATTTGTTGCAAGATACATTAACATTACAGACACTAAAGACCCTTAAGTAGCAAATGCCCTTTTACTGTGTCTTATTCTGGCCATCTAGGATTTTACCATAGCAATATCCTAAAAATATGCTATGACACAAAACCCACTCAGCTCTGTGTGACACTCAATAATTTTTCAAAAGTGCAAAAGATTCACTGTTTTTAGGGTGGGAAATGGGAAGAGCTGGTTCAAGACCAGAATCAACACTCATGCTTCAAGCTCTGAATCCAGTTCTACTCTAGTCTGGCAGGGCAAACTGAATGTTACTTGAAGATTATATAGAGACTTGCAAGCTTGGATAGAGCATGTTTTTCTTCCTTTCCAAGCTTTGATAAGACCTTTCTTCCTTTCCCTTTGTCATTCATCTGTCAAAGGGTAGAAGAATAAAGAAAGCTGCTTTACTACCCCACCCCTGGAGATCCATAGTGTTCAGGCGTCAGTAGCCAATGGCACTGTCTACATGTTCCTACTTATGCCATTTCACACAGAGTTGTTTGTGCTCTCTCTGGCGTTGAGGTGAGCAGGAGGGAACCCATGAACACTTATCATTTGGAACAGAGAGATGAACCAGTCCCCAGCAGCCTCCTTAAGTCCTCTGCATCACACACACTTCAGTTCTGTGTTCAGTAATGCTCTAGAATATGGGAAGGGTAGAAGGAGAAGGGGTTGACTGCTCCACATTTTTACTGCCCATCTACTCAGCTTTCATTAAAGGGGGAAGGACTATTAAGTGTGGATGTCTCTTAATGCTCCAGAAGATATAGGAACATAAATGTCTCCCAACCCTTCTGAATTTAGGGTGAGTTATTCTAAACTACCATTTCTTACTTTTGTGATATATGAGACTGCTTATTGCCTACTGTCCCTGGAAGTTAAGTGGCGAATTTATTGCTCTATTATATTGGTATAACCCCACCCACTCTACAGTTTACTCTCAAGTTGTATAAAGTGAAGATATTGAGGGGCACCTGGATGTCTCAGTCGGTTGAGCATCTGATTTTGGCTCAGGTCATGATCTTGCAGTTTGTGAGTTCAAGCCCCACATTGGGCTCACTGCTGTCAGTGCAGAGCCCACTTTGGATCCTTTGTCCACCCTCTCTCTGCCCCTGCCCTGGTCTCTCTCTCAAAAATAAATAAAACATTAAAAAATAGTAAAAATATTGAAGGGGTAGGACTGCTTGAGCCAGATCCTGGGATTGGGTCTTCCTTGGAGCCTGTCTCTTTTGAAGGCTTCTGAACATATGCATCGGGACATTTTTTCCTTCCTAATGAAAGGATTAGGAAAAATAATGAACTTAATATTTGGACATGTGACCAGGTAGAAATGGAGGAAGCCAGAATTGTGGTGGCTGTGTAGTGCTATTATTACTTTCCCTCCATGACCTGGGAACAGTTTAGAAGGTGAAACAGTTAATCAGTAGGCACTGAAGTTAATCTCTTCTTTTCTCTAGTCCAAGTCACTGATATCCTATAAACCTTGATCTCAAGTGTGACATCAACTAAACATACCACACTCCTATAAGAAGGAATAACTCTGTTTGGAAAGTGAAATATGCTCTTAGAGAATATATTAATAGGAGTACTATTTTTTCTCTACAAGGGAGGAAAGATTTCTGAAATTCTCTTCCTAGGAGGAGTTGGAGGAAGACTTTCTGCCTGAGTAGAAGAAGCACACCCACTAAGAGAGAACCCAGTGCAGTGACCAGAACAGCTTGTGGGACCTGACACCCTTGACTCCTGGGAATGTGGAATAAGTTGCTGCTCTATGAATTCCATAATTTTCTCAGGGTATCTATCTTTTTCCTCTGAACTGCCTGCTTCAACTTAGAGAATTCAAGCCCTTAGATAGCACTTATCATTTATCACTTAGTTCAAGGTAGGAGGTTCTGTGATCATAAGAATGTCCAGCTGTGGGCTCTGCCTGGGCCTGGGGTTGCTCCTTATTCTGACTTTCCTTCTGTGCGTGAAACACATGCCTAAGGCATAGCCTCCCCTCTGGAATCAGGCCCTTGATGGTATCCTCACACCCACAAAGCCTATTCTGGTTTGAAAAGGTCCAGGGCTCTATACAAAGGCTAACACCAATGTGGCTGTTTTTAGACGACCTTGGTGACATTTGTCTTTTGCCTTGAACTGAAGCCGCTGAAGCAAATGGCTCCCCCTTTGTCTGAATTTAGTTTTATTAAGAGCCTTCATAAAGGTCCCTTTATGAAGGTCCCTTCTGTTGCAGGACCTGAGGTGTTCTTGCTTCAAAGGTCTCTGCTAATCCTCTGTCCTGAGCAGATGGCTCTTTCCATTGGAGTGGGAGGTCTCCAATCCTGCATTTCTAACAGAAGATCTACTAGTTTGGCTTTCTTAAGGTCCTCTTTCCCTTCATTTGGGTCTACATTTATCTTCTGACTCTTACCTGGATCCTGAAGGTTAGGGGCTCCATGATCCTGCACCCAGGGTGCTCCTCTGTCCTCCATGTGAACAGATAGAATCTGGGAAGTGGCCATGTATCTACTGTGGGCACACTGCATATGGGGTTGAGCTTTTAGCCACCAAACTGTCCTGCATTACTCAGTTCTTCTATGGAAGTGCACTGAGCATGACTATGTAGCTAAACCTTCAATTTGAGTTGTATCTTATTAAAAACACAGTCTTCAAGGAATGTTTTCACTAGGTCTTGGGTCTCCAACATTCTCAGTGGTGGGGTCATTCCTTGGTTATAGACACTCAGATCCCCACTTAGATTTTGGCTGTTTCTCAGCTTGATAGCTCAGAAGGTCTTTTTGGGGGTTGGGGATGATGATATTCTAGCACCTGTCAAGTGGCTAGCTCAATAAAGGACAGTTCTTTTATTATACAGGGGTATTCAGGTGACATTCCTGAACAACTGAGGGTGCCAAGTTTCTGATTTCCCAATTGGTGCGAGACATTCCAGGGGGAAGGTAGAATAAAGTTGGCAGTAAGCCCTGCATGATGCACACTCACAGGGATCCTACCCTGATTGACTTTGTCCAAGTTCATGTTGAAGGTATTTTCCAGTTGCTCCTGGACTAGGTTCTCCCTTAGATGCCTTGATAAATCATTGTCTGAATGACTCATCTCCCTTGTTGCTTCCTTCTTAGAGTCAGTTCCCAAACAATTCATTGGATAGCTGAGGCTTTTGCTGGGTTAACTTTTGGACCCCATCACAGAATATACTGTGGTTCCCTTCACTAATTTCTTCATGAGGCTCCTCACATGAAACTCATTGGATTCCATAATCCAATCTTCCTTGAATACTTGTTGCTTCCTCCTTAAAAATGGAGGGCATTGGGGTTGCCTGGGTGGCTCAATCGGTTAAGCGGCTGACTTTGGCTCAGGTCATGATCTCACAGCTTGTGGGTTCGAGCCCTGTGTTGGGCTCTGTGCTGACAGCTCAGAGTCTGGAGCCTGCTTCCGATTCTGTGTCTCCCTCTCTCTCTCTGCCCCTCCCTCACTCATGCTCTGTTTCTGTCTCAAAAATAAATAAAACTATTAAAAAAAAAACCCAGAGGGCATTGAGAATCTGTCAGACAGGGCTCTAGACAGGAGCAGAGGCTGGGCCTTGTGGTGGACAGAGCTGTTCCTGGGGGAAATTTTAGAAATTCTTTAACTTCTATTTGGTTTTTAGGGGTGGGATCATTAGATATTACATTGAATGAGTCACTTGGAGATGCTAATGGGGAATCACTACCGAAGACCAGGAGTGTGGTCAACAGGGACTTGTGCCTGATGGGGAAATTCCAGAAGATCCAGCTTCATTTATGTTGCACATGGTTCCCCAAAGTTTTGAGAAATGGGAAATCATGATGACTGGTCAGCTTCTTGGGTTTGCCCCCAGGGCTTCAGAATGGTTGGGGGGCTTTGGTGTCCTGCTTATCAGCAAGTGATTCTAAGTTATTTCTAGAATTTACAAATGATCCTTTTTTTGTTCCTTTCTTCTTCCAAGTTCAGAAATCCACTCTTATAGCTTGTATCTTCAGATGCTCCTGAAGACATAAAGTGTATGGGAAAAGATGCTGCTAGTCTTCATATGCCTGATGATAGGGTGTCCCCAGAGGAAGCTGGAGTGGAGGAAGGTTTTGCTGGAGAACAGTGTCAGGAGGTGAAAAGGAGCAAGTATTTGGCAGGTGCTGGCCACCAGGGGAAGGTGAAATGGGCAGGTGTCAGTGGCCCATGCCTGAGAATGTCCCAGATTATTTCTATTCACAGGGAGGACAGAGGAAAACCCTGGGTGCAGAAGAGACCAACAGTAGGTGCTAGCTGGAGAGTAGCTCTGTGAAATAGTGTTCAGCAGGATGGAAATCAAATCTGAGTTAAGTTGAATTCTGGCAGTGGTAGAATAGGGAGCTTTGGAAGTTCAGGATGCCAGGATAACGATTCAGTGGTATCCAGGACCTGGGTTAATTTGGTAAGAGATTGATATGAAGAGTATAAGGTCATGTGAGGCCAACCTTTTCTTTACTCTGTGTTTTCACAAAGGGACAAGAAAAGAGTGAGCAGATGGGAATCACACTATCCTGTCCCTAGGCAAGAGAGTTATTCATTATTCATGAACAGTATGTCTTCTGCATTGAATTCATGGATCTCTGTGGTCTTTTTCTGCTATTCATTTTTTGGGGAGGGGGAGTAAGTTTTTGCTTTTTTAATTTATTATTGCTTGAAATATTTACAATAAGCATTTATCACTTTCATGATTAAAAAAATCCCAGGATTTAATAAGAACAAATAGAGTATAGGAAATATACTATTATAAGTGACGGAATTATAGGAGTTGCTTTTTTTTTCAATATTTTATTGTCTAGTTGTTTTCCATACAACACCCAGTGCTCTTCCCCTTAAGTGCCCTCCACCATCACCACCACCTCTTTTCCCCCCTACCCCTTCCCCTTCAACTCTCAGTTCATTTCCAGCATTCAATAGTCTCTCAAGTTTTGTATCCCTCTCTCTCCCCAACTCTCTGTCCCTCCTCCGCTCCCCCTGGTTCTCCATTAGGTCTCTCTTGTTTTCCTGCTAGACCTATGAGTGCAAATATATGGTTTCTGTCCTTTTCTGCATGGCTTACTTCACTCAGCATGACACCCTCAAGGTCCATCCACTTTCCTACAAAGGGCCATATGTCATTCCCTCTCATTGCCATGTAGTACTCCATCGTGAATATATACCACATCTTCCTGATCCACTCATCAGGTGATGGACATTTAGGCTCTTTC
>NC_043705.1:85518948-85522774 GCF_006229205.1 Suricata suricatta
TCTAGCATGGCACCCGGCAGACTGGAGATGTTTAGCACATCGTTTCCCTTGGAGGTGCAGCTTCTGATGAGAACGCAGAGGCTGGCCACAGAGCCATGTCAGCAGACTGTCTGCTTTCTCTTCTCTAATCGTCGGAGCTGTGCGAGCCACGTTCGTCATTCCAGAAGTGGGTGTTGTGAGGAGAGGAGACTTCTCTGTCACCCCCGGGCATGGTGGGACGTTCAGCGCAGAAATATTATATCTGTCTATGTTGCAGTCTGCTTGGGTCTGTGGTGGGTGTGTGTGCGTGTGACCAGGTGGAGCATCAGTCAGAACTGTGCACACCAGTGAGGGAAGTGAGAGTCGCTGAGATGGCCGGGAAAGGATTGGATGGAGAGGAGGTGGGCTCAGTGCAAGTGCTGGACACAGAGGGTGTGAGTCTGGGGGTGAGGACATGGGAGAAGGGGTGCTGCAGCTTGGGGCAAAGCAGAGGGGGCGGCAGTGTCCTGGGACATGGAGAAGATCGTCAGGTGGAATAGGAGGTGGGGATGGAGAGGAAAGGGGAGAGAGGGTGTCGGGCTCTGGTGATGTCACTTTGTGCTGATTAATGGTGTGGCCAGATGAGTAGAGCAGACCTGGAGTGTCCTGGGTTCAAATCCTTCTGGAAGAATCTGGCCAATTACTTCACCTTCCCAATTTTGATTATCCTTAAAATGTACATAATAATAGTACAGCTTATGAGAACTGAGTTGACATTTGTCAAATGCCTGGCACATTCAAATGCCTGGCACATTGTAGACGGTCAGTAAACAACAGCTATTATTGTTATGTAGATGTTGGGCAATGTAAGCCTTCCTACCTTATGAGGCTTTCCCTGTCCTTGGGCTAGTCAATTGCATGCAAAAGGGAGGGCTATAGGGTTGGTAAAGAGGACAGTGTAGGCATTTATAAAAAGGAAGTAGGAACTGGACAAAGAAATAATTAACACTTACTTTTTCAGGCCCATTTATAGAGCAAAGATCCATTGTTAGCATTTAAGGACACTACATTTAAAACTATTTAAATATTATAAACTTCCTACAGTTTACATGTTTGATTTTTGCTCATATGCGGCCACAAGCTGTTGATCTTCAAGACATCCATCACCTCAGTCTTTCACTCCTTACAAGAAGCAGGCAGAGTATGAAAATGTGCCTGCCCAACCAGCAGTGTCATAGCAACAAGGTCCCTGGGTACAATTTACCCAGCTGGAGCATTACCAAGTCTGTCTTCTGGTAATTAATTACTCTTGAGACACTTGTATTTAGAGGGAACAGTCATCACTGGAGCCACCTTGGGTTTGCCAAGAACAAGTTACTAAACTCACCTTGTTTCCTTTTACCTTCTTGGTAAGGCTACTAGAATATAGATCAGGCAAGGAATCTCTCAAAACATCTCAGAACGTCCTTGTGGACCAAAGGAGATCTGGGCTGGGCATAAGCCCATTTGTACCTGGTCACCAACTGTACCCAGAGTGGGGATTAAAGTTAATTTGGAACAAAGTTTCTCTCTTGAAATGGGATAGCAGCATGGAGTTCAGGTTGAAGATGATCAGGCCTATGATTATTGAACATTTATGACATACTGCATCTCTACAATGGCAGCTGAAGTGCTTTGTTAAACACATAGTACAGTTCCCGCCCTCTTACCCTCTTTGTAGAAAGGAATCTTTGTTGGATTGACCAAACCTCTAAGCTTCCTTTGAGTGCTGACCATGTATAAGAGACAAAGGGGAAAATCAGACTCTGTACTCTGGACCCATTTTAAAGATGAGAGCTGAGGTCTGGGGAAGTTGGACAACTTACCCAGGGTCACCTGGTCAGTACATTAGTTTGAAGCCCTTCACATGGGTCCCAAATTCCAACTGTTTAGCTTCTGTACAATCTAGATGTTGCTTACCAACCACAGATGTAAAGATACAGATATAAAGATACACAGATATAAAGACTTGGGGGTCTTAGAAGATTACCAACCATCGATATTGGGATTCAACTGGTTCTGGCAAAGCTGTCATGATACTAATGGAAAGAAGCCAGACAAAAGGCTTGGTTTGGTGAACCAAAGGGAAATAACGTAAGAGAGGCAAGAAGGTTCATTCAACCAGCCACTCAACCCTACCCTTTGGTGGGCCTGGGCTGAGTGCTGAAGCCCCTACCTGGGCTTCCAGAAGGGACACAGCCCTGCCAACCCCTTTGATTTCAGACTTTTGGCCTCCAAACTGTACAAGAATAAATTGGTGTTTTTTGAAGCCACTAAGTTGTGATTTGTTACAGCAGCAATAGGAAACTAAAACACATGTGGTACAATTTGGTAGTTTTGTGTATTCACAGAGCTACACAAATATCATCAATCAATTTTAGAACACTTTCTTCCTCCAAAAACTCCATCTCTTTTCCATTTGTAGGTACCCATGTGGCTTTGGATAAGTTTCCTAACTTGTGTGAGTCTCTGTGTTTCCTCAACTATAGGGGGGATACTGCCCACTTCCAGAAGTTGTAAGAATTCAATGAGAGAATGTGTGTAAGTGCTCAGCCTTGTCCCTGCAGTCAGCATTCACTAGGCTGTTTATTTTTATTAAAGCCAGTGAGGAGGCTGGTGCAGAAGTTCTTGGGAGAGGTGAAGGAGAGGCTGAAGGAGGCCAGTGGCTGAGCGATGGATAGGAGGGGATCTGGTTTCTCTGGGAAGCTCCAAGGCCTGTGATCCTCTCTAATCAGAGTCTGGTTTCACCTCCATCCAGAACTGGGAACTTAGTTTAAACCTGCAGCCTGGTCCCTGTCTGGCCACTAGAGGGCAGTGGAGGCAAGGCTACACAGAAGGAGGTGGACATCCAGAAGGTTGGTGCTGGTCTGTGCATTCAGCCTTTATTTGTGCTCTGAAGCTTAATTGTGTATTTGCATTGTGCTCTCCCCTCCCTCTTTGCTCTGTGTAGCTGATGGCATTTTTTCAAACACTTTGCATCACAGGGCACCTCTGAGTTCTTGTTCCATCTGTGGCCTGGGATTAGTCATGGCTCAAGCCTCTCACTTTCTGGCAGCTGTGTTTATTTCTGAAGGGCACAGTGGCTGCAGAACGTGGGGGCCTGGGCCCTGCAGCTCAGGAGAGCCTAGGACCTCAATTGTTCTTCTGCCAGCTCAAAACATGGGGACTATTCCAACTTGCTTTTCTCTCCTGCCCCCCAGGCCGTATCAGTACCACCCGAATCACATGGACTGAGAAAGCAGGTGGTGGAGTCTGGTGGATGTGATTCCTCAAAGAAAATTCAGATGCTCTCACTAGAGGAAGGAAAAATGGATACTTGGGCAAAATCCACAGATATCTCCAACAGCTACCTTGTGGGAACAGAATAATCCACTAGTTAAGAGCCTTGGCCTGGGACTCCAGTGTCCCAGGAGGGAGTCCCAGTTTCAGCATTTACAAGTTGTGTGAGCATGGCCGGCTCACTCACCTGTCAGTGTGACTCTCAGTGTCCCCTCTACAGAACGGGAGTGACGGACCACCATGTAGGCCTGAATCAGTGGGAGAGCAGCCTGCAGAGGGATCCGGCAAGCTCCAGCGGGTGTCCCCTGCGGTTTGGGGTGGCATGAAGTCGGAAGTCTCTGCTTTGTTACCTGGCCAGGTTCGGGGCAGCTGTCCAACAGACAGGCAGCCAACACCCTCTGGGTTCAAGTTCTCAATCTGCCACTCCCTGGTGCGCTTTCCTGCTCCACGAGTGAGGAGCGCCGTTCCTGCCTCCCAGGGTCATTGGGAGAAGTGATGCGTTGATACACAGACAGCACCTGGCACGTGGCAGTCTGTGCCTCATGACAGA
>NC_043705.1:85522874-85546854 GCF_006229205.1 Suricata suricatta
AAAAAAAAAATAAAAAAAAAAAAGAGCAGCAGCTCCCCCTTGTGGATAGGCTTGGTTTGATGTGGTTGGTCTCGGAGGCTGTTCTCAGAGGCTCTGCCTTGGTGTCGATGGAGATTAGAATGGCGGCATGCCAAGCTCCGCTGAGCTAGGCACTGTAGGCCACTCTAATGAGTCTGATCTCCTTGGGCCGCAGTTGTGCTGAGTTGTATTTTACAGACCAGCCTCTATTCAAAGTTCCAGTCCATGCACGTTTGCACTACCACAGATGAAATACATTTGTTTTGGTGGCTGGCTTCTTAGGGGGAGGAATCAGTTTGTCTTGGCTCAGGCAGGGATTTCGGCTACCCTGCCTGAGGCGAAATGAGCAGCAGTAGGTGAAGTGCGCACCTTCATAGACCCAGCTGTGGAGTCCCCACCCCCAGCCAGGATCACGATTGCAATGGGGGGAAGGAGAAAGAAAAAAAAAATTGAGACTCTCTCGGCTTCGGGTAGCTGTTGCTCAAGGCGCTGTGCGCTGCTGGAAATGAGCTGGGAGCTCCTGCAGCCCAGCACCCGCCCAGGCCTCCACCCCCGACGACTCCCTGTTGGGGGTCGCGAAGGTGTGGGCGCTATTTTTTCCTGTGGGCACCCGGGATTCGGGATTCGCACAGCCCGTGCAGGGAGCGAGATGCGCCATGGAAATGAGATGCGTGGTTCCGTTCCCAAAACCGAGTTCAGGTGCAGGCGCCCCTGGCGCAGCCGCTGCCGGGGCGCCTCTGCCGCAGCCTCTCACCGCACCGCGGCCCAATGCCGCTGCCGCGGCGGGTGCCTCTCAAAGTGTGAACCCCCAGCACAGCCACCTGGGCCGCTACTACGGCCGCTTCTCGGGCCGCTTCTCGCTGCACTGCTGCCGCCGCTGCAGCTGCTTCGGTTGCTTCCCCGCCGCCGAGATGGCTTAGGGCTGGAAGCTGTTACTTCTTTTGCACCACCAGGATTCGGGATTCCGGCTACCCAGCAGTTATCTATGGAGTGGGTCCCTCTCTCCAAGCGCTGCCAAATGTCCTTTACCTCTTCCCCAGAGACAGTACCTCTTCCCCAGAGACAGTACTATGAGCCTGTTCAGACTCTCTGTCTCTTCCCTTTGTCTCTTGGGCTCTGCGCGCGCTTGTCCCGCGTTGGGCTGGGGATCCTGCCTCCCCTGTCCTTCCCAGGCTGGCCCGTTTTCAGATCTCACTAGTTCGCACTCGCTCACTCAGGTATCCTTGAGGTTCTATTCTTTCTGGAGTCCGTATTTTCTCCTTCCGCTTTTGCAGATCAGAGTAATATCCTTCTCAGTTCTATTGATGGGGCAGACGGAGTTTACAGAGCTCCCTTCCTCTCCGCCATCTTGGCCCCCCCTATTCATTTTTAAAATGGATAAAAATATTTTCTATTGATGTTTCTTTGAAAAATTCAAGTAAAAACCTGCTTTCAATATGTGATCTGCAACAACCTTTCAGTCAATTATCCTTCTGCTTAAGGAGGGTTCAGATTCTCAAACACAGAGGCGCAGTTTGCGCTATCAGGTAGGATTCTGGTCCTGGAGGCTAGACCTGAGTTTTTGGAATCTTCTCAGAGGCTTTTAGAAGATCATCAGTGCTCTGCATTTTAGCCTTGACCTGAGTTTTGGCCCAGAGACCAAGATTCCTCATGGGAAGATAACTGAAAAAATAAGTATTGTAGCAATTCTGTCCTGCTGTAGATATCATGAGCTTTTTAATTATCCAATCCAGGGTCTTGGAATCCAGAGATTTCCCCTGGAGCCCTGTATACAGGCCCCTAGATTTGACTGTGAGTTTGAGTAGAAGTCCTAGTTACCACTCTAACTTCTACCTAGTCTATCCTATCCCTCAAGAAGGATGATGTTCTAATATTTCTCAAGAATTTCCAGTCGCTCCCTGGTGGTCTAGTGTTTAGGATTCGGCACTCTCAAGAATTTCCACTTCAGGTATCTTTCTTTGCAAATGGTTTATTAAAGTGGGAAGAAGAACAGATAAAACAAGAGTCAGTATGTTCTGAAGGTTAGGTCTAGGGATCCCTTACTTGATTTATATTTCTGTTTTTTACAAATATTGATAAAAATGGATTTCAGTTTTGGCCACATATATTTTGATGATCTGTCATTAGGTGCATAAATGTTTACAATTGTTATATCTTTTAGCTGTATTGAGCCTTTAATTAATATGCCATGTCTTTCTTTGACTCTTATAAACATTTTTGATTTAAAGTCCATTTTGTTTAATATTAATAAAACGAACTTGCTCCCTTTTGGTTATTTTCATGGAATATCTTCTTCCATCCTTTCACTTTCAATCTAGTTGTGTCTTTGGATCTAAAGCGAGTTCTTACAGACAGCATATAGTTAGTTGATTCACATATTTTATCCATTCTGCCAATCTCTGTATTTTCCCTGAAGAGTTTAATCTGTTTACACTTAAAGTAATTACTTATAAGGAGGGATTACTTCTGTCATTTTTCTATTTGTTTTCTACATATGACTTTTTCGTATTCATTTCCTACATTACTGTCTTCTTTTGTGTTTAGTTGATTTTTGTCTTAAAATATTTCAATTCTTTTCTAATTCCTTTTGCATATGTCCTATAGCTATTTTCATTGTGGTTACTATGGGGATTGTATTTAACATCCCGAAATTTTAACACTCTGACTTAACTTGATTTCAACAATGTACAAAAACTCTGCTCCCTTAATAGCTTTGTCTTCACCCTTTTCAGTTGTTGATGTTAGAAAATTACATCTTTATATATTGTGTGCCCCTAAATGTAAAGTAGTAATTCTTTTCAAGGAATTTTACAGTATTTTTAAAGAATTTAAAGTGATTTTTTTAAAGTTCATTTATTTTGAGAGAGAGAGAGAGAGAGAGAGAGAGAGAGAGAGAGAGAATGAATCCCAACCAGGCTTCACAGTGTCAGTGCAGAATCTGACATGGGGCTTGAACTCATGAACCATGAGATCATGACTTGAGCTGAAACCAAAAGTTGGACACTTAACCAACTGAGCCACCAAGGTACCCCAGACATGGGAAGTTTTAAGCCATTATTTCTTTGAATACTTTCTCAGTACCCACTTTCTCCCTCTTGGACTCCTATAATGTGTATATGTTGGTTTACTTGATAGTATCCCACAAGTTCCTTACACTCTGTTCACTTTTCTTCAATCTTTTCCCTTTCCTGTTTCTCAGATTCAATAATTGCCACGATCTTATCTTCAAGTTCATTGATCTTTTTTTCTTCTGCCTGCTCAAATCTGCCTTTGAATACCTGTAGGGAAATTTTCATTTTAATTATTGTACTTCTCATTCCCAGAATATCTTCTTGGTTTCATTTTAAGTTTTCTATTTCTTTATTTGTGTTTCCATTTTGTTCAGACATTTTTTTTTTTGCTTTCTCCATATCTTAATTCTTTGAGCATCTTTGAGACAGTTCTTTAAAGGCTTTGTGCAGTATATCTGCCATCATTTGCCTGAAGTGACAGGCTCTTTCCTGTTTTCTTTCATAACAATAGCTTCTCCAAAGCTCCCCACTATCAAAGGGCTTAAACTTCAAGCCTCCTTCTTTCCTTTTCTACTCTTCCTTCACTGTAGGATGTCTCCCTGATCCCCTGAAAATTCCCTCTACACATCTTGTTATCTCTGGTGTTATTTAAGTCTTGATTCTGCCCTGAGTGACCCTAAAAATCCAAAGACCCCCATATGTAAAAATATTCTTCAGAGTTGAGCAAAGATCAGCTCCTGAAAGAGAAATTTTGGTGGCAAAGGGACTATAAAAATGGTCCATTAAATTCTTAAAAAAATATGAATATCAAAATGGTTACAGACATGCTGGGAGATTTTTATGGATTCAAGGAGTCTAAGGAGATATGATAACTCAATACAATATCAGATCCTAGACTAGATCTTATATTGGAGAAATGCTCTAAAGGATATTACTGGCTAAACTGACATCACCGAAATACAGACAGTAGATAAAACTCGATGTTATTGTTCAAATTTCCAAATTTGAGATTCTCTGGCTTTAATCACATAGCCCCCACACATATGCTATTCCAACTTCAAAACAGTTGTTTCAGGCTCTGTCTCAGTGAAATGCAGCAGAATACACTTATTACAACTGAGGTCCTAATGTTTCTGTTTGCAGAATCTAGAAAAAAATGAAATAAAAAACACACACCATGCACAAAAATATAAAATTAATACAGAAATATAAAGAATTATATTTATAACATGGAGGTTTCAGGAACTGAGAATTAGAGTGTACGTTTTAGAATCAGTAACAGCTGAGTTCTAATCTCTGCTCTGTCCAATAACAACCCTGTGATCTGGAGCAGAACATTTTGCCTTTTTGTTCTTTAGTTTCCTTTCTGGAACCCAGAGACAGAAATCCTCTGTGTTTGTAGGGGAAAAAAATGCTAGCATATGAAGAAAATTCCTGATGAGAAAAGTTTAAGGAAGGAAAAACTAGATACCAAATAATCTCCTACCCCAAGATTTAAGTGGACTTCATGGGTATTCATTGGAGTCCAAAAAGCTTTGAAGTACAGGAATTTGTGGCTGTAGTGAGGTAGAGAAGAGAACAGAGGAAAGAGAAAGGCCTCATTCACTAAGGACTTTATCAGAATTATGTGCTTTATATGTGAACTTATTTATTTAGTATTTAGGATCTTATGACATTTTTCTATGTTGCTGATGGAAATGGAGATTGTTAGAATGCCTTCATTTAGGCAATATCTATTCAAATAAAAAAGTTCATAGGTACACAACGAAGCTTATATAGGCATATTTACAGCAGTACTGTTCTTTTTAAATATATTTTTAACTTTTTGTTGATTTGTTTATTTACAGCATGAGCAGAGAAGAGGCAGAGAGAGAAGAAGAGAGAGAGAATGACAAGCAGGCTCTGAGCTGAGAGCACAGCTGAGCCAATGTGGGGCTCGAACTCATGAACCATGAGATCATGACCTGAGCCAAAATTAAGAGTCAGATACTTAACAGATTGAGTCCCCCTGGGCTCCCATTCTGCAGTATTGTTCTAAAAGCAAATTCATGGACAATAAGTATCAATTAAGGGGATCAATTAAATAAACTATAATACATGTATGTCCTTAAAGACTACATCCATGAAATAGAATGAGACATTAGCATATACTGATAGATTATGTGTGTTTACCAAAGAAAACAAGTTTGGTAATGAAGGCTACTATTTTTGCTAGGCAGTGGTGGTGTGGGAAGGATATATACAGACCAAGCTACGTCTTCAAAGGTGCTTTTTTTACACTTAAACTATCTCTGGAAGACCACACAAAAATTGAATAATATTTTTCAGAAGGGTAATTTGGAGACACAGGAGGCAAACTTACTCTTTCCACTCTATTCCCTTTTTAAATTTTCTACATTTGCTACAAAGTGCTCATATTACTTTTTTATATTACCTTTTAAAGGAAAGATTTGTTTTTAAACAAATTTCCAGCCATCTGCTTACTTCCCAAACCGTCCCCCAGCCCACACTCCTCCTCCAGGCTTTTGGTTGTGGTGGCAGCTCCCCACTGTTTTTTTTTTTTTTTTTTTCAGCAAGAAGCTGCTGGACTTGTGATTTAAGTTAGGCGTGGGAAGGATGGAAATAAATAACCCAAGAGGAAGCGTGTGACACAGGTGGACTTTTACTGTTTACTCCATATGTTTTATGTTATTGCATATGTAATCATGTGCAAGTGTTGCAGGATCGTTGAGCACTGATTGTCAAAAAAGAATTCTTGAGATGTTTTACAGTGCAATTTAGTAAGTTTATTTAAATGGCACCAGGACAGGACGCAGGCAGAAATATCCACACTTTTGCTGTACGAAGCCAGAGCTTATATGCTTACTGTTAAAGGGAATGGGGATGTGCAGGGAGTATTAGATCATGTTTTCTTAGAGTTTCTACTCATAAACTATGTTTGCAAGATTTCTCTGGTGCTTATCATTTAGCTGGATATTAACTATTGGTGAGATAAACAGGCAGTCATGTAAGAACGTAGCAACCAGTATGTATTTGTTCTTTAGCAGAACTATGCAGGCTATATAGATCAGCCTTCTGCACTAAAGTGAACATTTTTCTGCTTCTATCACTCTCATTAGTACCCTTCGAAAACGGAGAATTTGTTTATTTAAAGACATCCCCAGATCCCTTCTCAATCCCTCTCCTCCCCAACTGTGGACACCCACAAACCCCCAGTTCACCAGCCAGAGTGTGGAGAGCCTTTAGCTCAAGGAAGGGGACTGAAGGGTGGGGATCAACCCTAGAAAAAAAATGTCTTACTGAGGGGGAACCGAGGTTTAGAAGGATAGCGTTGTTTTTTTTTTAAAACTAAACAGGAACACAAATATATCTACCAGGCAGTAGGTAAGGGGGAAATAGGCCTTACAATCCTTAGAATCATTAACTGTGAAAGAAATTTAAATCGGAACCATTACTATTTGAAAAGTAAGGAAGCTCGCGCGCTGCATGGCGGGATTTGTAGTCCTCTCCGGGATGGCCCTCAGTGCGGCTGCGCAGGGGAGAGACGCTCTTCCGGGCGCAGGCGTGCGGCAGCGGCGACAGGACAGACTGGGCCAAAGCGGCGGTATCCTCGCGGGCCACCAGGAGCTTGCCATGGCAGTTCCTGCGGCGGCCATGGGGCCCTCGGCGCTGGGCCAGAGCGGACCTGGCTCAATGGCTTCCTGGTGCTCAGTGACCAGCGGCCCGACGCGCTACGTGCTGGGAATGCAGGAGCTGTTCCGCGGCCACAGTAAGACGCGCGAGTTCCCTGCGCATAGCGCCAAGGTGCACTCGGTGGCCTGGAGCTGCGACGGTCGTCGCCTTGCCTCGGGGTCCTTCGACAAGACGGCCAGCGTCTTCCTGCTGGAGAAGGACCGGTTGGTGAGCTGTCAGGGAGCGGCCCAGCCGGAGAGAGGGGCTGTGGTAAAGTGAGGTGTGGTGTTGAGGTAGAGAAGAGGGGTGGAGGCAGGGGGTGTGGGGATGATGGGGGTGTGCAGTGCACAAGAGAGGAGTGTGGGAGTGACGAGGCTGGTGGTTAGGGGTCAGCAGGGGGTGTGGTGGAGAGGAGGACGGTGGTGGCAAGAGGGAGGTGGGGGGTGTGAGAGAGTGTAGTAGTTGGGGGGAGTGCAGGTGAGGGGCGGATGAAGACGGATGATGAGGAGGGTGAGTGGGGCTGGGGGTGAGGAGTGGTAGAAGGTGTGGTGTAGTGTGAGGAGTGGCCAGGGACTGTGGTGCTGGGGAGGGGCCTTCTGTGGGGATGAGCAAGAAGACTGCGAACCTGGGTGGTAGAGTAAGGATGGGGAACCTGAAAGAAGGAGGAAGGACAGGGAGGATCAGAGAGTAAGCCATTGATGTGGACCCCAAACCTCAGAACAGCTCAGAGTGACTGGGGAGAGGTGGGTGTTGGGAGTAGTTTGGAGGAAAGGGCTTGGAAGGACTGGTTTTAAGTTACCTGGATCTTTGTTGGTCCCAAGCTACCTTGGTTTGAATAAGGTTAAAAAATTACACGTGGAGGCAAGTACTTTTGTGTGAAGTGACGTTTGGATTCTGTTCTTTCAGGTTAAAGAAAACAATTACCGGGGACATGGGGATAGTGTGGACCAGCTTTGTTGGCACCCGAGTAATCCTGACCTCTTTGTCACCGCGTCTGGAGACAAAACCATTCGCATCTGGGATGTGAGGACGACAAAGTGCATTGCTACAGTGAACACTAAAGGTGACTCTTCTGAGAGAGGGCAGTAGGAGTGAGCTACTTGTAGTCATTCAGCAGGCCTTTCCCAAATCATCTTCTCTGTCTGTGGCCTTGGTTAGGTGTGAGACATCCTGGGCTGAATAGGACAATCTCCAGCCCCTAGGACCTGAGAGACACATATGTGTAAAAGAGCCCTAACAAAATATGACATCTAAAAGATGGGCACTCAGAAGGGAGAAGCGTAAGTCTGCCTGTGGAGACGGAAGCCCTCACAGAATTTGAGCAGACTCTTAAAATAGCTCATAGGGAGTTGGTGGTCAGGGTACAGTGGGTTGGTGGGGGGGAGGGGGCAGCTCTAGGAGGGACCTGCATGTGCAGATGTACAGAGAATTTATGAAACTCTTGATAGGCTAGAATGGCTGATCTTGGAATGAATGGTCTTGGTAGTCTGGGACAAAATGATCTGGAAGTCGTGCAAGCCCATTTGTAGAATCTGTTCTTCACCAGGTATTGTTCTATAAACCTTGGGGCCATTGATTATATTTTATTGGCTAACATGTCATTGATTACAAGATGCACCAATATTTTATGTGCTGGTAGGAAAGAAGATAAAACTTCTAGGTAACCATGCATCAAATTTTTTTGAGATGCATCCTGTTGCATTTTAAGGTACATTATAGGTAATGAAGTGTGAAAAAATATGCATCATAGAATTGGTAAAGTTGATGACATTTCTAATCAATGTGTTCACTCTGGGCCACTGGACTTTTTGACAAGACTGGTACCTGGACATGGAATGTTGTAGTGCTTTCTCTAAGTAGACAGCTGGTAATGCATGTGTGATTTAGGTGTAACATGGATGAATATTAAAAACTGACTGTGTATATATTTTAATACCTACCAGAAAAAAAGAACTAGCCTGTAGAAGTCATTGCTAAAGTGAAACTAAATTTATTTAAGAAGGTTTTTTGAGTCCATTTTAAGAAAAATCTTGAATACAGAAATAACAGTGTTAACATGGATAGGACAAAAAATTGTGAAAGTGGCATTCAAATGCCTGGAGTTTGGGAAATGCTGGTGTAAGCATAAGAGCTTTGGAGTTAAATCTGGCTTAGATTTTGGCTGTGTTACTTCATAGCTTTGACATTTTGGCTTATCTCTCTTATCTCGCATTTCTTCATATGTGAGTTGGGAATAATGAAGTGTTCCTTATAGAATTATTGCGAGTACCCAAAGGGAGAAATTTGTAGATGAATGTGCTGGTCTCATAATTGGGGAGTAAGTGGTCATTCCTTTCTATGGACTAGGACCTTAGTTAATAGCTCTGGTTTTTGTATGAAAAAAAAACAAAAACAAAAACAACAAACTTCTGGAGGATTATGGGTAAACAGTATCTTGCTGATTATGTCTGGGCTTCCAGGGGAGAACATTAATATCTGCTGGAGTCCTGATGGACAGACCATTGCTGTGGGCAACAAGGATGATGTGGTGACTTTTATTGATGCCAAGACACACCGTTCCAAAGCGGAGGAGCAGTTCAAGTTTGAAGTCAATGAAATCTCTTGGAATAATGACAATAACATGTTCTTCCTGACAAATGGCAATGGTTGTATCAACATCCTCAGGTGAGGGGGTTCCAGCTTTAGAACTGTCTGATCTTTGTGCTGGGTGCTGTGGTGGATACAGAGATGAATTAGATGTGAGTCTCTTCTGAAGGAGGTCAAAGGACAAATGGTAATAAAGACTCCTAACCTCTGTTGAGCACCTTCGAGCCACGCACCTTATATTTTACTTAAGTCATCACAGAAATTCTAGGGAGTTGATGCATCTTATTTGACAGATGAAGATCTGGGATTCATAGAGGTTAAATCACTAGTCAACTAGGGAGCACTAGAAATAGATGCACCTTGAATTGTGGATAATTCGTACTGATAAAGTCTTAGCTTAAATATTGCTTACCCTCCAGGGAAGCCATCTTCATCACCTTCCTACTTCCCCAGGTTAGAAGCTTATTTTTTTATCAGGGGAGGGTCAGAGAGAAAGGGAGACACAGAATCTGAAGCAGGCTCGAGGCTCCAACCTGTCTGCACAGAACCCAACGCGGGGCTGGAACCCACAAACCATGAGAATATGGTCTGAGCTGAAGTCAGAAGCCCCACTGATTGAGCCACCCAGGTGTCCCTGTGTATATTTTTAAAGATAAAATATCTTGTGAATTCATACTGATAAATTCCAATTAAAATTCAGGACTAGAGGAATTTTACTAAAAATCTATTATATTATAAGTAACTCTTTCCTTCCAAACTGAGTATCCAGGTTCTCACGGACACAGGAGATTATAGAATTAGAATAACGCATAGTTACTTATTACCTTTATCCATGTTAAATGTAGGGATATCTCAGAAAACAGTATTACCCCTACCACCACCAATGTTATTACTTAAAGTAGTAAGTTTTGCTTTTTGCATCTGCTCTCTTTATTCTGTCTCCTTTTAAAAATAGTTTAGTGGTTCTTGGGTGACTGAGTTGTTTAAGCTTAAGCATCTGACTTTTGATTTCGGCTCAGGTCATGGATCTCATGGTTGTGAGATTGAGCCCCATGTTGGGCTCAGCACTGGGTGTAGAGCCTCTTTAAGAGTCTTTCTTACTCTCCTTATGCCCTTTACCTGCTCACATGTGTAGTCTCTCTCTTTCTCTCAACAAATAAATAAATAAAACAATAGTTAATACTATATATTATACTTTTACGTATGTAGTTTCCACAAGAAGCTATATATGTAATGCTCATTGACAGTCCTATGCTGATAAGTCTCTTGTCATTTGATTGTTAAAGCTCATCCTTTTTTTTTCATTTTTAACATTTATTTATTTATTTTAAATGTTTTTATTTATTTATTTTTTGAGAGAGAGAGAGAGAGAGAGAGACAGAGAGAGACAGAGAGAGACAGAGAGAGACAGCGTGAGCAGAGGAGGGTCAGAGAGAGAGAAAGAGACACAGAATCCAAAGACAGGCTTCAGGCTCTGAGCTCACTGTCAGCACGGAGCCCAACATGGGGCTCGAACCCACAAACTGTGAGATCATGACCTGAGCCGAAGTTGGACGTTTAACCAACTGAGCCACCCAGGCACCCCTGTTTATTTTTGAGAGAGAGAGACACAGAGCGTGATGGGGGGAGGGTCAGAGAGAAAGGGAGACACAGAATCTGAAGCAGGCTCTAGGCTCTGAGCTGTCAGCACAGAGCCCCACGAACTGTGAGATCATGACATAAGCTGAAGTCAGCTGCTTAACTGTCTGAGCCACCAGGCGCCCCAAAAGCTCATTCTCTAGATTCCTCAGGAACAGGGTTCATGGGAACAGTATTCCCTGAGATCATACTTATTATATACATATAAAACTTATAACTACTTTATAGTGCTTAGTATTTGAGCTTTTTATAATTGATAGTCACTTTAGATAGATTAAAAAAATCCTTGGGGCACTTGTGTGGCTCAGCCAGTTAAGTGTCCAACTCTTGATCTCAGGGCTGTAAGTTCAAGCTCCATGTTGGGTTCCATGCTAGGTGTGAAGCCTACTTAAAAAAATTTTTTTTGATTCATATTTTCTTCCCCAAATATCTTAAATACAATACTCCATTTTCTTTTAAGCAGAAATTCTTATTGTCAGAAAGGTCTGATGAGAGTCTAATTTTGTTTTTTTAAAGTTTAGAAAAGTTTGTTTGAATTACAGTCTGGTATTTGTTCTGTTGTTGTACTCTGTCTTCTTCAGTGTCTCCTGTTGTTGTCTCAGTACCACAGTCTGCATCCCATAGTTGGATTGCCGTTTGTCTTGTTTTTCAGCTACCCAGAGCTGAAGCCTGTGCAGTCCATCAATGCCCATCCTTCCAACTGCATCTGTATCAAATTTGACCCCATGGGGAAGTACTTTGCCACAGGAAGTGCAGATGCTTTGGTCAGCCTTTGGGATGTGGATGAGTTAGTGTGTGTTCGGTGCTTTTCCAGGTAAGCAGTTCTGCCAGTACTTTCCTTGTGGGATAAATTAATTTTATGTAATTTTGGGTGAAATTGGTGTCCTCTTCTTACTGAGTTATTCTAACATCTCCTCTGTCTACTCTGTTATAGGCTGGATTGGCCTGTGAGGACCCTCAGTTTTAGCCACGATGGAAAAATGCTGGCCTCAGCGTCGGAAGATCATTTTATTGACATTGCTGAAGTCGAGACAGGTAAGTGAAGCCCTCACTACCATAATGAGTCTTCTCACTGTCATCTGTGGCCATCCGGACTTCTGTCTTGTGTTTTCATCTTCACATTACTATTTCATCAGCACTAGCGTAAATGAATTTGTCTTCTCAAGACAGGTTTGTTTATTATGACTGCGGTAGTCAGGTCATGAGGGAGCAGATCTGAAAGAAAGTGATTTAGGAAAATGTTTTGTATTTTGTTAATTTTTAATTCTTCTATTATGATGAAAATTTTAAAATACAGAAAATAGGAGAAAGAAAAAAGTATGACCTGTGGTCCCACCATCTGAATACAGTCTCTTTTTAGTGTTGTGGTTTATTTTTTTTCTGTTTTGCTTGTATGTAACTTAAAAAATACACATTTTAAAAATAATTTTAGGAATTATCAAAATACATGTGATTTGTCTTAAAAACAACTAACAGAATTTGAAAATAGAAAAATGGGAGAAGAGTTTTCATTTTACAGAAGAATTTTCTCAGATTTGCTTATTTTTATTTAAAACATTTTTTGTTATAAAAGGATAGATGACATACAATGTTATATTAATTTCATGTATGACAGTGATTTGACAGTTATATGCATTAGTCATTGTCTGTGGTAAATGTAGTAAACGTATAACATTATTACAATGTTATTGACTATATTCCCTTTGTTGTACTTTACATTTTCATGACTTACTTATTTCGTAATTCGGAAATTTGTACCTCTTAATCACTTCACCTGTTTCACCCATCATCACCCTATCCCTTTTCCCTCTGGCAACAACCAGTATGTTTTCTGTATTTATGAGCCTGTTCTCTATTATTTGTTTATTTACTTGTTTCATTTTTTTAGATTTCATGTATAAGTGAAATCATATGGTATTTGTCTGTCTCTGTCTGATGTATTTCACTTAGCTTAATACTTCTTATATCCACCCATGTTCTTGTAAATGGCCAGGTCCGGCTCCATTTTGTCATCTTTATCCATTCATCTATCCATGTATACTTAGGTTGCTTCCATATCTTTGCTATTGTAAATAATGCTGCAGTAAACATAGGAGTGCATATTTTGGGTAAGTATCCAGTAGTGGAATTATTGGATCATATAGTATTTCTATTTTTAATTTCTTGAGGAACCTCCATACTGCAGAGTTTTTACTGAAAGATCAGCTGATAGTCTTAGAGTTTTTCCTTGTATGTGACTATTTGCTTTTCTTTTGCTGCTTTTAAGATTCTCCCTTTATCTTTAATTTTTGCCATTTTAATTATTAAGATGTGAACCTTTTTGGGTTCATCTTATTTGGGGCTCTCTTTGCTTCCTTAATTTGGATATCTGTTTCCTTCCCCAGATTCAGGAAGTTTTCAGCTATTATTTTTTCTATTTTTCTTCTCTTTCTGGGACCCTTATAATACGAATGTTAATTACACTTGATGATTTTGCGGAGGTCCTTTCCCCTGTTCTCACTTTTATTATTCTTTTGTCTTTTTGCTGTTAATTTTGGTTGCTTTCTGATACCCTGTCTTTAAGATCTCTGATCAATTCATCTGTATCCCCTAATTTGCAATTGATTTCTTCTAGTGTGTTTTCCATTTCAGTTACTATATTCTTCAGCTCTTACTGACTCTTTTTTACATTTTCTGTCTCTTTGTTGAAATTCTCATGGAGTTCATTCATACTTTTCTCAAGTTCAGTTGAGTATCTTTACAACTATTACTCTGAACTCTTTTTTTTAATTTTTATGTATTTTGATAGAGAGAGAGAGAGCAAGCTAGGGAGGGGCAGAGAGAGAGAGGGAGACACAGAATCTGAAGCGGGCTCCAGGCTGTGAACTGTCAGCACAGAGCCCGATGCAGGGCTTGAACTCAGGAACTGTGAGATCATGACCTGGGCCGAAGTCGGACACTTAACCGACTGAGCCATCACCCAGGTGCTCCAACTCTGAACTTTTTATGACACGTATTGCTTATCTCTATTTTGTTTAGTCCTTTCTCTGTGTTTTTTGTTTTTTTTTTTAATTTGAGACATAACCCTTTCTTCGCACTTTGTCTGTCTGTATTCATTGCTATATGTCAGGTAAGTCAGCTACCTCCCCTGACCTTGAAAGTAGTGGCTTTACGCAGAAGAGGTCCTGTGGTGCCGTGTGTGCTATCCGCCTGGTCACTGGAACCAGTTGCACCAGGAGTGCCCCCTGTATAGGCTGTGTGTACCCTCCTGTTGTGGCTGAGCTGTGATTGCTATGGGCATGCTGATGCGTAGTGACCCGCTTTGCCTGCTGCATGTGCACTGGGTGGGGTTTGCTGCCCATGCTGTTGAGAGGCCTGGCTGAAGCTGCCATGCGCTCAGTGGTGGGTGGGGCTGGCACTCAGCCTACCTGTCTGTAATTAAACTCTGTGACAGCTACAGGTACATGGAAGGGCAGGGCTTATTCTTTGTGCAGCCAGCTCAGAGGCCCGGCTGTACGAGCTGTGGGCAAGCTGGTGTGTAGGGTATCTCTCCTGTCCTTAGGAGAGGTGCTGTTTCTATCTGGGGTTGCTTGCTGGGTGTGGCAGGGCAGGAGCTGCTTTGGAGGGGTGCCCACAGAGGCCAGTGGGCTGGGTAGAGGGGGTGGTAGGAGAATGCTGGGGCGGGGCCTGTGTTGCTAGTGAGGAAGATGCAGAGTGTTAGAGCTGGCTTCTCAAGCATCCAGCTATCTAGCCAGGCTCAGGGAGGACAAGAAAAATGGCACCTGCCAGCACTTTTTATTCCTGGAGAAATCTCCCGAACATCTCTGCCCTTCTGGCACACATCCTAAAATTAGTCAATAAATCTCCTTCATGTATACTCTAGGCACTTTTCAAGCTGCTGCTTCTGTGCTGTCTCTGGCTGAGATGCTTAGTGTGGTGGCTCTTTTGCCCTCCTGTTCTCCTGTAGTTAAGCCCCACTGATTTCTACAGCTCCCACAGTTAAGCCTTGCTGATCTTCAAAGCCAGACATTATGGGAACTTGTTTTCTCAGTGTCCGTCCTTAGGGCTAGGGTAGCCCTGTATGGCATCTGATTCTCTCACTGCATGCTTATGATGTCACTCCCGTTTGTGGTTATTTGCACCAGGGGTCTCCGCCCCTTCTACCCTTTCAGGGTGGCCTTCTCTCTATGATTAGCTGTGGAAGATCTCTTCTGCTGGTCTTTAGCCCATTTTCAGTTATTGTGGTAGACATACTTGTTGCCTCAGTGTGTCCCTGGGAGGAGGTGAGCTCGGGGTCCTCCTACTCTGCCGTCTTCTGTCATTACCTCAGATTTCTTTTGTAATGTAACTTTATTGTTTTTGGAAATACATGATACTTCAGTAAAAGAATTTAAACTGTGTAGAAAACTTCAAACAATAACGTAAAAAAGTTGAAATTCCACAATTTAACAACGCCTCTGTTGATGACATTGTGGTGAGTGTTGTCCAGCCATTTGGACACGCAGCTCCTTTGTGTCAACCTTGTTCACGTGATGCATGGACACCCTCCTGCTCCACGATATGCCTGCCTCACCTGAGGATGTTACAGCTTCTTACGTGGGTGCTGAGCTCGACTGCCATTTTTAAAAAATGTTTATTTTTGAGAGAGAGAGAGACAGAGACAGTACGAGTAGGGGAGGCGCAGAGAGAGAGGAAGACATAGAATCCAAAGCAGGCTCCAGGTTCTGAACTGACAGCACAGGGCCTGACGCGGGGCTCAAACTCAGACTGTGAGGTCATGACTGAGCTGAAGTCAGACACTTAACCGACTGAGCCACCCAGGCACCCCTGTACTCTCATAATGCAGTTCAGAATTCCATTGAATGTATCAGTCTCTATACTTAAACGTCCAGTATATACATATATATGCCAGTAGATACTTAAGTTGCCCAACTATTTGGTGGTTTCTCATCTTTGCACCATTATGAATAATGCTGTGAGAAATCTCCGTAAGCACTTCATTTTACTAGTGCGGTCATCCTTTTGGACAAACCACTGAAGTGAATTGTTGACTGAGTCCAAGGTGCTTACGTTTTGTAAAGGGCTAAACCATTTACAGAAAGGTTATCACAGTGTTTGCTTTTAACAATGCACGCGTGTGTTATTTTTCCTGTGCCATCTTTGTGCAAGTTTAATTGCCTCACCTAATTAATACATATAAAATATGATTTAGTTCACATACAGTCTTCAGGAATATATCAAATATGGCTGTATTAATTTTTCTAAATAGTTCAAATACTTTTTAATTTAATTTAATTTTTTAATTAAAACATTAAAAAAATTATTTTTAGTTTACATCCAAGTTAGTTAGCATATAGTGCAACAGTGGTTTCAGGAGTAGATTCTTCAGTGCCCCTTACCCATTCAGCCCATCCCCCTGCCTACAAACCCCTCTGTTTGTTCTCCATATTTGAGTCTCTTATGTTTTGTCCCCCTCCCTGTTTTTATATTTTTTGCTTCCCTTCCCTTATATTCATCTGTTTTATATCTTAAATTTCTCATATGAGTGAAGTCATAAGATACTTGTCTTTTTCTGACTGGCTAATTTCGCTTAGCATGATACCCTCTAGTTCCATCCACATAGTTGCAAATGTAAAGATTTCATTTTTTTTTTTTGATTGCCAAGTAATACTCATTGTATGTATATGTATATATATATACACACAACACATCCTCTTTATCCATTCATCCATCGATGAACATTTGGGCTCTTTCCATACTTTGGCCGTTGTTGATAGTGCTGCTATAAACATCCGGGTGCATGTGCCCCTTCAAAACAGCACACCTGTATCCCTTGGATCAATACCTAGTAGTGCAATTGCTGGGTCATAGGGTAGTTCTATTCTTAATTTTTTGAGGAACTTCCGTACTGTTTTCCAGAGAGGCTGCACCAGTTTGCATTCCCACCAGCAGTGCAAAGAGATCCTCTTTCTCCGCATCCTCACCAACATCTGTTGTTCCTTGAGGGGTTAATGTTAGCCATTCTGACGGGTGTGAATGGTATCTTATTGTGGTTTTGATTTGTATTTCCCTGATGATGAGTGATGTTGAGCATTTCTTCATGTGTCGGTTGGCCATCTGGATGTCTTCATTAGAGAAGTGTCTATTCATGTCTTTTGCCCATTTCTTCACTGGATTATTTGCTTTTTGGGTGTTGAGTTTGATAAATTCTTTATAGATTTTTGGATACTAACCCTTTATCTGATAGGTCATTTGCAAATATCTTTTCCCATTCTGTTGGTTGCCTTTTAGTTTTGCCTGATTGTTTCCTTTGCTGTGCAGAAGGTTTTTATTTTGATAAGGTCTCAATAGTTCATTTTTGCGAGACAAATAATTGTAACATGTTTTTTTTATTTACTCTATAACATAGGCTAAAAACTAAAAGATGATTATCAAAAGGAAGCACAATTATATTTACAGTATTGTTTTATGCATAAATGGGAAGTAGTCCAAATTTTAATCATGATAAACTAATTAAATAGTGATGCATCCATATTACAGTGTGCCAAGAGAAAAAATATAACTCTGTGCTGAAATGGAAGATTGGGAAGGAATTTTACCGAATGAGCAAAACAAGTAGCCAATCAATGCATGTGATGTGTTCCCATTTAGGTGAAGAAACTAAAACTAAGTTGGTAGGAGGACTTTTGAAAGAATTTATTTCAGGGGCGCCTGGGTGGCTCAGTCAGTTAAGTGTCCGACATTGGTTCAGGTCATGATCTCGTGGTTTGTGGGTTTGAGGCCCGCGTTGGACTCTGCTGACAGCTCAGAGCCTGGATGGAGCCTGCTTCAGATTCTGTTGTCTCCCCCTCTCTCTGCCCCTCCCCCGCTCATGCTCTATTTTCTGTCTCTCAAAACTAAATAAATGTTAAAAAGATATATTAAAAATATTTTATTTCAGACTTAGAAGATTGGGAGAAAACTGTAAGAGGGAAAAAGGATACATTTTAATTTAAATTATAATGTAATTATTATTACTGCAGTCAGTTAAATAAAATGAGAAGTTCCATTCCTCAGTCACCCTAAGCTCATTTAAAGGACTTTAGTGGCCACATGTGGCTAGTGATTTCTCTATGGATGGTGCGGATGTAGAATGTTTCCATCACAGAAGTTTCTGTTGCCCAGTGCTGCTCTGCACCCTTGGACTGTTTGAATTTTATGCAGTAAGCATGTCTTTGTATATTAGTTTGTAAAATAAGAGTAATACATGTTCATTGTTGAATATTTAGAAAACACTGACAAATATAAAGAAGAAACTAACAGTGACATATAGGTCTATAATTTGGAATAGGAATTCCTAACATATTAGTATATTTCCTTCCAAACTTTTTTTCATTTATAGGTAGCTATATCTATATAGATATTTTATATATAGAAATCTATATAGGTATGTGTGTGTCTATTTTATATATAGACATCTATACATATGTGTGCGTGTATATACACACTATAGTTGGAATCATATGTTAAGTAAGATTTTGTGTCTTACATATTTTTAATCGTTAAATGTAAAACAAGTAAGAATTTTATTTCTGATAGCATATATTTTAAAAGTCCACTTATCTTCAGCTTTTTAGACACATCATACATACTACACCGACTCTTTCGGAACTTTGGTGGTCTGGAGTAGTGATGTCAGTCTCACCCAGATAGCACCTTTTTATCACTCAGAGATTAATCTTTCCAATAAAACTGTCACAATGTTAAAGTTTATGAAACCACATGGTTTTAGGAAACATTTTAGAAGGACTCTTCGTGTCTACTCTGGTTTTCTTGAACTTGTGTAAGTTTCTTTATCTTAACCAATACCAAGTGAGTTTGAGAAATGACTTAAGGCCTAAAGAGAAGTAAAAGGGGAGTAGAACCTCTCAAACTGTTCTTTATATTTGAAAAACACAGAAATTTGCTTAGACCTATAGCCAGACTGCCAGATCCTAGCATCATTAAGAGTGGTTAACTGTCCCTGAAATAGGATTACTTGAAAAAAAGAATCTCTTTCTCACTCTATATACACATATGTATGTGCATATGTGTGTGTGTGTGTATATGTGTATATATATATATTTAATGTGTATTTTTAAGAGACAGAGAGAGCATGAGCAGGGGAGGGGCAGAGAGAGAGAGACACAGAATCCGAAGCAGGCTCCAGGCTCCAGGCTGCTACCACAGAGCCTGCCACGGGGCTCAAACTGACGAACTGCAAGATCATTACCTGAGCTGAAGTTGGACGCTTAACTGACTGAGCCACCAGGTGCCCATATGTTTATATATACACATATATACTTTAAAAAAAAAACAGCTTTATTGAAATATAATTACCATATAATTGACCAGTTTGAGGTATATAATTTAATGCATCCTTCATCTTTAACACCACATTGTTAATGTTTTATTACATTAATCTTAACCCTAAGTTTGAAAAAAAGTAAAGCAGGACTAAAGGAATAATGGCTTTAGAAAAGCCCTGTTTAATTTCAATAAGTAGGAAGAATAATGCTTTTGTATAAAGAAATCTATTTATAAGGCATTGTAATTTAGCAGAAAGATCTGTAACTTTGAAAACAGACTTCGGGTGCTGACTCTGCTGCTTCCTTGAGGTATGACTTAACTGTTAAGTCACCTGTTCCTTTATAAATGGGGTTTAATATCATTACCACCTTGTTGGGTTGTCATTATGCTTTATTAAAATGAAGTATAATTCATCTGATTCCTAAGGGGTGCTCAACAAATAGTAACCGCTACTGCTCTTTTCCCAGGGAATGCAGAGTAGGTTCAGAGTACAGGCTTTGCATTCACATCTTCCTTTCCACCTACTGACTTGTGCCCTCTCTGTGCCTCAGTGTTCTCTCTGTGCCTCAGTGTTCTCTGTAAAATGGGGTGAAGATTGTGCCTATCCTATAGGGTTAATAAGTGGATTAATTGAGTTAATGTAGGCAGGTACTTAATGAACGTGGTTTCTTACTATTAACATATTTATTGGTTTCTCTATATTGATTTTTATAGGAGACAAGCTATGGGAGGTCCAGTGTGAGTCCCCGACCTTCACCGTGGCTTGGCACCCCAAAAGGCCTCTGCTGGCATTTGCCTGTGATGACAAAGATGGCAAATATGACAGCAGTCGGGAAGCAGGAACTGTGAAGCTGTTTGGGCTTCCTAATGACTCCTGATAGGAGGCACTGGCAGAGGCCTTCCTCTGTGTATTAGTTTGTCTGTTCTCTTGGAGTTGGTGGGTGCCTCAGGTGTTTGTGAGTTGGTATAAATTATACAAGTCTTTGTCAGTTCCCTTCTTGTAACGTGAGCTCTTTCCATTCTTTCCGGCCTGCGGGAGGGCTCTGCATGATAACACCAGCATATCTTGTCCTCTGGGGACCTTCTGTCTTCCCTGCCTTTGGGTGTATGGTAGACTTTGTTGGGTTTGCTTCCATGTGGACAATATCTACGTTGGGGGAGTGAGTGACAGAGGGTGAGATGGGAATGGAGGGATGGAGTTTTTTTATAATAAAGAAATGTATATACTTTTGAGAATTGAGCATTTAATAAAACTGAATTTAATTACAGGATTTCTAAGACTTTAAAAGTTACGGGATTTTTGTTACTATTTTTTTATATTATTACAGGGAGATGTTATAGTTTTGCATTAAACAAAAAAATCTCAAATTAAATTTAAAGAGGTTGTATTTCTATCATTTTATGTCCTAACCAAGAACTCTGGAAATGCAGGGACCCAGCATGAAGTCTACGGGCAACAGTAATCCTTAAAGTCTTCAGTTTACGTGTATGTATAAGTGGTCTAAGTGTACAAGGATCTATAGACAATAAATTTGATAAACATTGAGAGAAGTAACAAAATATAAATAAATCCCAAATCAGGATAAGACATATAGATTAGAATAGAATGTCAAGACTGGGGAAATTAAAATAGAAATATGCAGAGGAGGAGGACCTGAGGGATTGAACTAAAATTTTGGCTGTGCCCCCTGGTGGCAAAGTGAAGAAGGGATAAAGCAGTAATTCTTAAAAAACAAAGCATATATCAGTTCCTCAGGGAAAACAGAAGTTTTGTTAGCTCTTACCTCCAAAAGAAATGGCTCATATAGAGATTGCCTATGAGCAATATATTGATCTTCATTGTGTTTTAATGTATTTGGGCATTAAAAAAATAGGAATATACCTCAATAAATGATGTTTGTAGAAAATTTTGGAAAAAGATAAGCAAAAAGGAGAAATCATATTTCTCCTCCCAAGAGATAATCACTAGTATCCTGTGCTCATAGTTTTATATATATGTGTGTGTGTGTGTGTGTGATTTGGGATTTATTTATATTTTGTTACTTTTCTCAATATATATACCTATATATGTGTATATATATCTATATATGTGTATATATAGTTACATATATGTAACATGTTTATACAAATCTTGCAGAATAGACAAATCAAGTATGACCAGATAAAGCAAGAAAAGTGCTCAGCATCATGTTAGGTAGTATTAAAACACTTAGTCTTTTTTTTTTTTTTTTAACAAAATGTTTATTTATTTTTGAGGGGCAGAGAGAGGCAGTGTGAGCAGGGAGGGTCAGAGAGAGAGGGAGACGCGGAATCTGAAGCAGGCTCCAGGCTCTGAGCTGTCAGCACAGAGCCAGCACAGAGCCCAATGTGGGACTTGAACTCACGAACCACGAGATCATGACCTGAGCCAAAGCTGGATGATTAATCGACTGAGCCACCCAGGCACCCCAAAACACTTAGTCTTAGTAGAAATTTTTAGTTATTAGACATTCTTTATGTCCTGTACTATAATGAGCACTTTACTCAATTTTTACAGCATCCTCTTAGTTTCAATGTTATCATTTTACTATAGGGAGTTTAACTCATTGTTACTCATTAAGTGACACTATTCAGATCTAAGTTTGCTTAAAGGTCCATGTGCCTTCTGTTGCAATGGCTATTCTGTTTCCACTTGCTGTTTCCATTCAACAGAGAAGTAAACCCTGGCTCTGAGATGTTGACTCTTGGTCTGAGTGAGTAAGTGAGTGAGATCAGTTGAGCCCAGTCTTTGGGCTCAGTAGTATTTCCTCTGGCCCCCAGAACAGCTCTGCATCCATCCTTCCCTGGAGATGGTCGTTTCAATTGCAAACCAGCATGCCACCTCATTATTAGAAGTTCTGTGTTCATGTTATCAGGGGTAAACTGTGGCACATTGATTGTTGTCTTTACAGTTATCTATCATTCCTGTGGTTGCTGCTATGTTTCTCTGTATCTCCCTCTTACCTTTGGAACCAGACACCAGGGTTCAGTATAGATCTTTGTATTTGAGCAATTTCTTCCTCTTTCATCCATGTGGATTTTTTCCCTCTGGGGTTTGTATAAAGTAGCAATCCACTCAACTTTTCACTTAAGAGATTTGTTGCTTCCAACTAGTGGGATGCTTAGCAACAGGAAAACACTTATTTGTGAGGAAAGAGCTCGTTTGTGGCAGCTTTTGCCGATTGTCAGGATCTTGCTGATGACGTTTCTGTGCCTCGACTTGAGAGTCCTGAGGAGGCTCAGAAATTGGGTTCCCCTTGGAGAAATGGAAGTTTGTCCCAGACCTGATACCCCTATGGTTTGAGCGAGTTTTCTTTCTTTCTTTTTTTTTTTAATTTTTTAATTTATTTTTGAGAGACAGAGAGAGACAGCTGGAGCAGGGGAGGGTCAGAGAGAGAGGGAGACACAGAATCTGAAGCAGGCTCCAGGCTCTGAGCTAGCTGTCAGCACAGAGCCCGACGCGGGGCTCGAACCCATGAACCAGGAGATCTGACCTGAGCTGAAGCTGGACGCTTAACCGACTGAGCCACCCAGGCGCCCCTTGAGTGAGTTTTCTAATTGAGAGTAGGAACGGAACCGTTCAGAGTCTCCTGGCAGTTGACCTACTTGGTCAGTCCAGCTCATTTACTGCTCCAAACACCAGCAAGTCAGAAGAGGGGGTGAACTCTGCTCTGAGCTAGACTGTCGACTGTACAAAGTCGGGGATTTGCTATGCCAGGGACCCCTTGCTGTGTAGACTTGAGTTACAAGTCAGGCTAAGAAATAGGTAGTTAAAATTAAAATATATTTTGTGCTCAGATACTGATTTCTCTATGGCATGAGATACAGGGGAGGATGAAACCTGCCAGATGTTAAGCCTGTGTAAAGTGTACGTGTGTGCTTTGAGGATTATTCCCCCACCCTAACCTGTGCAGAAGTAGGGCATGGCTGGGCTGGTGTCCTGGCAGGGTGGATTGGGAGGCTGACAGGGAGTTTTGACCAGAGGCAATTAGATTCAAAAAGAAGAATTAGGAAGCAGCCAATGCTGTGAGGTCCAGAGCAAAGTGTATGTGAGTGTGAGCGATAAGCTGGTTGGGGTGTGATGTGTCAGTAGTCTATTTACAATGACCAGGAATGGGGTAGCTACACCCTTACTCCCTTTTCTGTTTGAAGATGTATTCTACTCCCTAAGGATTTTTAGTCACAAAAGGGACCACCAAATGTCTACCTTCTTTGGAAGAGAAAAAGCCCATACACAGAATTACAAGGTAAGTCCCATCTTTCAGAAGGAGAGTAGAGATCATACACCTAGAAGTGCCTTGCACACTCAGAAATACTTATATGTAGGTAAGTATTGCCTTCTTTTCTCCCTGTGGCCCTGCAGGGCAGTGAAAAGAAGGCTGGCTTCCTAGGTGGGCAGAAGGGGGTTAGAATCTGGGCTCCAGGAGTGATTGATGTGAACCCACTTTCCTCTTCCATAAAGTATGGATGACAAATCCTGTTCTCCCTGGGTTGTTCGGAGAATTAAAGGACATAACCTATTTGTAAAGTATCTAGCATGGCACCCGGCAGACTGGAGATGTTTAGCACATCGTTTCCCTTGGAGGTGCAGCTTCTGATGAGAACGCAGAGGCTGGCCACAGAGCCATGTCAGCAGACTGTCTGCTTTCTCTTCTCTAATCGTCGGAGCTGTGCGAGCCACGTTCGTCATTCCAGAAGTGGGTGTTGTGAGGAGAGGAGACTTCTCTGTC
>NC_043705.1:85546954-85554082 GCF_006229205.1 Suricata suricatta
TGTTCCCCGCACAGTCACTGCTCCAGAGCATGTTGGGAGTCCTGGTGCGACTCTGGCAGGACAGGCCACACGCTCTGTGAACAAACAGCCATCCGTCTGGATAGAGTGCACTTGGCCATCAGCCAGGGCCTTGGGCGGCTTTGTGCAGCCTGGCCCTTCCCTCCTTCCTTCCAACTCGGGGAGGGTGCACCCCCCACAGAGGTGCCTGTTTCGCTCTTAATCACCCCTCAGGCTCTACTCCCAGCCTGTCTTTCATTTCCACCACAAAGCTCTCAGCCAGACAGTTTGAGCAGAATCTCATCTGGAGTGTGTTAACCAGAGATCTGGAATCGGCTCTGCATTAGGACAAGCTGTAAATAAACACATATTTGCTCAGCTGTGTCTCCTGCTCCTATCCCATCGCCCTCTCTTAGATTTGGGCAGCTTTAAGTCATGGAACAGAGAGTGTTTGGGAAAGACCTTAGAGATCATTGAATGCAGTCTGCCCATTTTACAGAAGAGTAGAAGGTGTTTATTTAATTTGCTCACATGCATACACATCACTTAATATGGACAGAGATGGAAATCAGCTCTTCTGACTCTTAGTCGGAAACTACCAGAATAACCTGGTGCTTCAATCATTCACTCGTTCCTTCAGCAACATATGTTGAACATCTGGCCCTATTCCTGGCACTGTACAAATGAGTTGAATAAGAAACAGTCTCTGCCCTTCAAGTGCTTATGATCTCTTCATCTATCCAGCCAGCCAGCCATTGTCTGTTCATTTTTCTATCAGTCTCCTTTTCTCTCTGCCCATCCCTGAATCATACATCTGCTTTCTCTTTATCCATTCATGCAGCCATCAATGTGTCTGTAAGGCCCCCAGTTCTGGGCTAGGGATGGAGATAAGTAAAAATCAATCTTTGCTCTGTGGGCTTTCACATATTGTGGAGGAAGACACAGAAAGCGGCCTCTGAAGTATGTAAGATGGGCTCTGGTTGTACACAAAAGGGAACTTGCAGTTCTTCCTATTAGTTCTGAGAAGGCTCATTCTGAGGGTAAAAATAGAGCTGCACCTTGGGTGGAGTTTCCTAGTGGGGACGGTGGGGGAAAAACCTTCTAGGCTGAGGGAACAACAGGGGTGAAGGCATGAGGATGCCTGGTGGGTTTGGGAGGGGGAGGAACTCATTTCATTTGATGACTCCTTCAAGGAGTGAACTGGCTGGCTAATAGTCAAGAGAGGATATTGAAGGCTGTTTTAAAAGGAACTTGAATATCATACCTGAAGCCAGAATGTCACTCTGTGGGCATTTGGAAAGCGCTGCAGTCTTTAGAAAGAAGGAAGTAAGTTAGGGCATTGGGCATTTTAGAAAGATTATCCTCAGCTGTAGAGTCAGGGGGAGAGACTGGAAGTACAGAAGTGTTTTTAAGGCCTCTTCTGACAGCCACAAGGAAGTTGACATCAGGGCCTGAATAAAGATGCGGACAGTGGAGGGGAGTCAGGGAAGACTTTGAGAGGTCTGATGGACGATACGTGCTATTTGCTGAGTTCAAGACCACAGAAGGAAGAGGATTTTGGGGGGTGCAGGGACAATTATGCATTCATTTGTAGTCATGCTGCTTTTGAGGCATCCGTGAGACAGCTAGGGAGGCATGTAGGATGCAGTTAGCTGTAGGATCTGGAGCTAACGAGCGATGGGTCTGGGGGTGGACATGGTGGGCTGTCCACAGTATGGCGTGTTGACTGCATACAGAGCAGCAAGCATAAAGCTAGGGGCCGAGGCTAGGACCTAGACCTTGTTACTGGAGACGACTGGTCTGTTGGCCTGCAGCAGGCTGCCCCAGAGAGGGAGAGGGGGTAGTGGTGAAATTGTGCACCTTTTGATAACTGTGCCATGCTTACGTAAGTTGTTAACATCGGCGGGAGGGGATGGAGGGTATTTGGAAACTATCCGTGCTGTCTTTGCAATTCTTCTGTAAGTGTAAAATTATTTAAAAATAAAGTTAAAATAAAAAAGACCTGACGTGAATTGTACTTATTATAGCAGTGATCCTTTATACATGCATTATCTTTTTTCTTTTCTATAGCTTTTTTGATGTACATATTGCCACACAATAAGCTACACGTATTTAAAGTGTGTAGTTTGCTAAATTTTGGCATATGCATTCTCCCACGAAGCCCATCACTGCCATCAAAGTAGTGAACATGCTCGTCACCCACAAACACTTCTTCATGTCTATCTCTGTCTCTCACCACCCTCTCCAAGCAAACAACCACTGACCACCTTTGCAGGATCATAGATCAGTTTGCATTGTCTAGAGTTCCATATAATAGCTCATGCAGCATATACTCTTTTGTCTTGGTTCATTCAAAAAGCATAGTTGTTTTGAGATTCAGCCATGGTGCTGTTTGTATAAACAGCATTCCTTTTTGTTGCTAAATCATATTCCATGGGATGGATATACCACACGCTGTTTATCCATTCACTTATTGATGGCCATTTGCTTTGTTTCCAGTTTTTGGCTATTATAAGCAAAGCTGCTGTGAACATTTTTGTATCATTCTTTGTATGGATATATATTTCCTTTTGTCTTGGGTAAACCCTTAGAGTGGAATGGCTGGATCATATGGTAAGTATACATTTAACTTTACCAGCCCGCGGTTCTAGTTCCTCCGCATCTCCACCAACACTTACCATGGTCAGTCTTTTTAATTGAAGCCATCCTACTGGGCGTGTAACAGTATCTCATTGTGGTTTTAATTAGCCTTTCCTAATGACTAGTGATGTGAAGCATCTCTTCATGTGCTTATTTGCCATCTGTACGTCTTCTTTAGTTAAGAGTCTGTTCAAATGTTTTGCTCATATTTTTAAAAGCTGGGTTGTTTGTTTTCTTACTGTTGAGTTTTGAGAGTTCTTTATTTATTCTGGATATCAGACATATGCTTCGCAAGTATTTTCTCCTGGTGTGTGGCTTGTCGTATTTTCTTAAAAGTGTCTTTCAAAGAGGAGAAGTGTTTAATTTCGATGGAGCCCAATATACCTAATTTGATCTTTATGGGTTATTCCTTTTGGTGTTTGAGCTAAAACATCTTTGATGTGCTGTGTTACCCAGAGCCACAAAGATTTTTCCTATGCTTTTTTCTAGATGCTGTGTAGTTTTAGGTTTGCATTTAGATCTATGAAACGTTTTTTAAAAAGTTGAGATATGATTGACGTACAGCATTGTATTAGCTCCATATGTACCACATTGTGATTTGATATTTGTATATATTGTGAAATATTCACCACAATGAGTCTAGTTAGTATCCCTCATCAGGCATAGTTTCAAACATTTTTTTTCTTGTGATAGGAACTTTTGCGATTTACTCTCTTAGTAACTTACAAACATGCAAGACAAAATTGACTATGGTCAACATACTGTACATTACATCTCCATGATTTATTTATCTTATAACTGGAAGTTTGTATCTTTTGACCTCCTTTGCCCATTTTGCCCACCCTCTACACCCTGCTTTTCTCTGGCAACTACTGATCTGTTCTCTGAGTCTCTGAGCTTCTATGTGTGGTTTTTCTAAGATTCCACATACAAGTGAGATCACCCGGTATTTGTTTTTCTCTGTGTGATCCATTTGTGAGTTATTTTTATAGATGGTAACAAGTATGGATTGACAATGTTTTTTGTATATGGATATTCAGTTGTTCTAGTACCATTTGTTGAGAAGGCTGTCTTTATTGCATTCCCTTTTGTCAAAAACTCATATATGGTTGGGTCTATATATTTTTTTGTATTTATATTTAATTTTTAAATTTTTTAACTTAATTAATTTTTAAATTTACATCCAAGTTAGTTAGCATATAGTGCAACAGTGATTTCAGGAGTAGATTCCTTAATGCCCCTTATCCATTTTACCCATCCCTGCCTCCAGCAACACTCTGCTCTCTATATTTGAGTATTTTTACTTATAACAATTTTTTAAGGTTTATTTATTTTTGAGCAAGAGAGAGAGGGGGAGAGAGGGAGAGGGGAGAGGGAGAGGGAGAGAGAGAGAGGGAGAGAGGGAGAGAGGGAGAGAGGGAGAATGGGGGAAGGACAGAGAGAGAGATGGGGACAGAATCCAAAGCAGGCTCCAGGCTCCAACCTGTCAGCACAGAGGCTGATGTGGGGCTCAGACTCACAAACTGTGAGATCATAACCTGAGCCAAAGTCAGATGCTAACCCAACTGAGCCGCCCAGATGTTCCTAAGAGTCTCTTATGTTTTGTCCTCCTCCGTTTTTTAATTTTTAAATTTTTTATAATTTACACCCAAGTTAGCACAGTGCAACAATGATTTCAAGAGTAGATTCCTGGGGCACCTGGGTGGCTCAGTCAATTGAGCATCCGGCTTCGGCTCAGGTCATGATCTCGCAGTTCATGGGTTCGAGTCCCGCATCAGGCTCTGTACTGACAGCTAGCTCAGAGCCTGGAGCCTGTCTTTGGATTCTGTGTCTTTTTGTCTCTCTGACCCTGCCCTACTCACACTCTCTGTCTGTCTCTCTGTCTCTCTTTCTCTCAAAAATAAATAAAACATTAAAAAATATTAAAAAAAGAGTAGATTCCTTAATGCTCCTTACCCATGTAGCTCATCCCGCCTCCCACAACCCGTCTAGTAACCCTGTTTGTACTCCATGTTTGAGTCTCTTATATTTTTTTCTCCTTCCCTATTTTTATATCATTTTTGTTTCCCTTCCCTTATGTTCATCTGTGTTGTATCTCAATTCCTCATATGAGTGAAGTCCTATGATATTTGTCTTTCTCTGACTAATTGCACTTAGCACGATACCCTCTAGTTCCATCTGTGGAGTTGCAAATGTCAAGATTTAATTCTTTTTTGATTGCAGAGTGATACTCCATTGTATATATACACCACATCCTCTTTATGCATTCATCCATCGATGAACATTTGGGCTCTTTCCATACTTTGGCCGTTGTTGATAGTGCTGCTATAAACATCGGGGTGCATGTGTCCCTTCGAAATAGCACACCTGTATCCCTTGGATAAATACCTAGTAGTGCAATTGCTGAGTTGTAGGGTAGTTCTATTTTTAAATTTTTGAGGAAGCTCCATACTGTTTTCCAGAGTGGCTGCACCAGTTTGCATTTGGGTGGGTCTATATCTTGACTCTCTCTTCTGTTCCAGTGATCTATGTAGCTACTTTGATGTCAATACAATGCCAATCTTGATTAATGTAATAATCTTGATGAATAATTCTTAAATTTGGGTGGTCGTAGTTCTTCAACTTTGTTCTTTTTCAGAGGGGTGTGTGTGTGTGTGTGTGTGTGTGTGTGTGTGTGTGTGTGTGTGTGAATTCTGGTTCCTTTGCATTCCCATGTGAATTTGGAATCAGCTTGTTAATTTGTAAAAAACTTCTTAATATTTTGATTTGGATTGTGTTGACTATATCCATCCATTTGGGGAGAATTGACTGTTAATAATACTGAGTATTCCAACCCAGTAACAAGGTGTATCCCTAGGCTTATGGTTTTTTACCTTAGTATTTTAAATATGTTGTTCATTATCTTCTTGGTTGAATTATTTCTGATTAGAAGTTTGTGTTATTCTTATATTTGCTTTTCTATATGTGATGTGCTTTTTTTTTCTCTGTTTTCAAATTTTCTCTGTTTCTCATTAACTGGTTTTGAGCAATTTTATTATGATGTGTCCTGGTGTAGTTTTCTTGATGTTTCTCGTGCTTGCAGTTTGTTGATATATAGTTTGCTGACACCTCTTTTTTTTTTTTAACACCTCTTTTCATTATTTAAAATCCTTTTGGGGGGGCACTTGGATGGTTGGTGGAGCATCATGATCTTGGGGTTGTGAGTTTGAGACCTAAATTGGGTGTAGAAATTACACTAAAACAAAATCTTTAAAACAATTATTCTTTCTATGTATGTTTTATCTTAGATAGTTTCTATGGCTATGTCCTTAAGTTCACTAATATTTGTTTCTGTAATGACTGATTTGCAATTAACCTCATTCAGTGTATTTTTCATTAAATATTATAGTTTCCATTTTTAAAATTTAGCAGCTTTTAAAAAATATGTTTTTCATGTCTCTAGTTAACTTTTTGAAAATATGGAATATTTAAAAAATAAATATATCAAGCACAACACTTTGTAATATGTGAAATATTATGCTAATTATATGATAGCATAATAATATATTGAATATGGTATATTTTTGATGTTTATTTATTATTGAGATGAAAACAGAGCATGAATGGGGGAGGGGCAGAGAGAGAAGGAGACACAGAATCGGAAGCAGGCTCCAGGCTCTGAGCTGTCAGCACAGAGCTCGATGTGGGGCTCGAACCCACGAACTGTGAGATCATGACCTGAGCCGAAGCTGGATGCTCAACTGACTGAGCCACCCAGATGTCCCTTGAATATTATAAAGTATTAATATAATATACATAATGTTAGAATATGTAAAATATAATAGTTGTTTTAATGTCCTTTTTTGCTTATTCTAAATTGTGTCAGTTCTAGATTGATTTTGATTGATTTTCTCCTCATTGTGGGTGATATTTTCCTGCTTCTTTCCATGATCATAAATCGTTATTGGATGCCAAACATTGTGAATTTTACATTGTTGGTTGCTGGCTCTTTTAATATTTCTACAAAGACTCTTGAGCTTTACTTTGGAAAGCACCTTCATTACTTAAAAAGTTTCTTTTTTTTATTTTTTATTTTTAATTTATTTTTTAAATAGTTTATTGTCAAATTGGTTTCCATACAACACCCAGTGCTCTTCCCCTTAAGTGCCCTCCACCATCACCACCACCTCTTTTCCCCCCTCCCCCTTCCCCCTCAACCCTCAGTTCATTCTCAGCATTCAGTGGTCTCTCAAGTTCTGCATCCCTCTCTCTCCCCAACTCTCTCTCCCTCCTCCGCTCCCCCTGGTCCTCCATCAGGTTTCTCCTGTTTTCCTGTTAGACCTATGAGTGCAAACATATGGTTTCTGTCCTTCTCTGCCTGACTTATTTTGCTTAGCATGACACCCTCAAGGTCCATCCACTTTCCTACAAATGGCCATATGTCATTCCCTCTCATTGCCATGTAGTACTCCATTGTGTATATATACCACATCTTCCTGATCCACTCATCAG
>NC_043705.1:85854571-85855805 GCF_006229205.1 Suricata suricatta
TTTTTTTTTTTTTTAATGCTGTTTCAGTCTATTGAGCAGAGATTGAGATAATTGATGCCAGGAGTTTTATTCTGTGTGTTGGAGTCCCATCTTTGCCTCTTATAGGTTGTATGATCGTGGGTAAGGTACCTAATCTCTCTATGCCTCAGTTTTGTTCCCTACAGAATGGGGATGTTAATCCCCAAGTTTACGAGTTGTGTGAGGACAGGATGCTGAGCACAGCCCCCTAGCCCACAGAAGCCCTCAATAACTGGTAGTTTCCCTTCTTCCCTTGGCATGAACCAGGGGGCTGGTTTGGGAATTGAAATTCGAGTGGCATAGAACACAGTGAAATTGGACTGCGTGGTTGCGGGAAGATCTACAAACAGAGCAGAAGTGATGGGTGCTTTGCTCCGCATGCCCATGGCCTCCAGCGTTGGCCCCAGAGCTGACCACTTCCTCCTGCACCTGCATCTCTTCTCTGCTGAGGCTTCTGTCCTCATGCAGGCGCGCTAAGACGGCGGAGGGGCTGGTCACTGCCCCCCAGCACGGCCCCTACATGATGGGGGAGGAGAGTCTGGGTACAGGCCCCAGCCTCCCAGCCTCTGAGGGAGCGATTCTGATGCAATTCTACACTGTTTCTCAGAGGGTCTCATGAGCGCCTGAGCCCCAGGTGCCCACAGCCGGAACCCACTCAACAATACCTTGTACTGGCCTTTCTCCCTTCACTTTCCCCAGTGCCCCACTGTGCTTCCTGGGCTCACCTACAAATAAACCACCACCCCAAGTCCTGCCCTTTGAAGAACTCAAAGTGAGAGGGTGGCTGGTACCTATTATAGTCTGTATACTTATGGGCCCCCCAAATTCGTACGTTGAAATCCTAACTCCCAAGGGGATGGTACCAGGAGGTGGGGCCTTTGGAAAGTGGTCCTCCCATATGAGTTAAGCCCTCGTGATGGGGATAATCTCCCTTATAAAGGAGACTTCAGAGACCTCCTTGCCCCTTCCACCCCGTGTGGATACGACGTGAGGATGGCTACCGATGACAAAGCCTGCTCTCTCCAGACACCAAAGCTACCCGCCCCTTGATCTTGGACCCTAGAACAATGAGAAATAAATTTCTATTGTGTATAAGCCACTTGGTCCACAGAACTGTTACAGCAGCTCTGACAGACCAAGACAGTAACTAAAACACACTCAGTGTTGGCTGTGTGCCTGGTGCTGTGCTGAGCACTTTATAAGCACCGTTTTGTGC
>NC_043705.1:85855905-85857431 GCF_006229205.1 Suricata suricatta
CTGTGAGCTGCTCCTCTCCCCTTTGAAGCCCCAGACCACTAACTCCCCTGAGCCCCTGGGTCTGAGTGCACCTGGCCCAGGCGGCCTCCACTCACCAGCCCACCTGGCCCTCAACCCAGGTCCTGCCAAGGCCAGCTGCACACCCTGCCCAAAAGATGCCCTGCCAGCAGCCAGCACAGGCGTCGAGATGCAAATGCTGGACCTTGTCATCAAGCGAAGCCCAAGCCAGGTGTGTGGCCCCTACAGCTGGATTGGTTCTCCCCAAAAACAAGTGCCCATGCCAGGAAGGTCCAGAGTGAACTCCGCCACTGCACTGGGTGCCCCCTCCACGGCCTCAGTCCCCAGTGGGACCCTGGACCATCCACCCACCAGACAGATCTTGAGGTCCCAGAGTGCCGGCGGCTGGGCCTGGCAGAGGTGGGGTCCGCAGCTGAGGCCATGGGCTCCCGAGTGAGTGTCACCCCGGCAGTGCCCCACCTGACCGATGTGTGCAAATCCGTTCGGTTCCTTCCGTAATCTCCGAGTGCACACGTGCTTGCATACAGGCGCGTGGCTCCATGCCTGTGACCAGGGTCCTCCTGGTACCTGCTCTTGGTACCAAGAGCAGCAAACTCAGCTGCCCAAGACCCACCGGCAGCTGCAGCCTCAGAGCCCCTACAGGGCCACCTCGGAACAGGCCTCTGCCACCGCCCCTCTGGAGCCACCTGCAGAAGCTGCTGCCCCAGCCAGCACCCTGTGGGGCAGGGGTGAAGGTGGGGGCTCTGGAGCCGCTGACACAGCGGAGGTCCAGGAACCTGGGGCTCCTGGTGGTGCGGGGCCAATTGGGGAGCTCCCACTGCAGAACAGAGAAATGAATCTGCAAAGAGCCAGATGTCCCCCAAGAAGATGCCAAAGCCGAGGGCCAGGGCCGTGATCCTGGGGGGCAGCTGTGAGTTGTACGGGAAGCACTTTACCAACAGCAGCAACCAGACAGTGCGCTGAAGCTCACACACGGGTCAGCGGCACGCACCTGCCAGCTCTGATCCTATGCCTGTGCCCAGAGCAGCAAGCTCTGTGCCACTGCCATGCACGGTCAGGGGCTGGGCAGCACCACCGTGAGTGTCACCACTGCTGCATGTCCTTTGGTCCAGGTACCACCTTGGACAAACGCCTGTGGCAGAAGCACCCCAAGGTGGGTGGGGAGGCCTGAGCCACAGCAATGCCCTCTCTGCTGTCCTTGTTACCTTGTACCATGTCTGCCGACCTCCTTGTCTCTCCTCTGCTGCCAGTAAATCCTCCTGTCTAGTCTCACACACACACACACACACACACACACACACACACACATGCATGCGTGCAGCATATTAGCCTCAGTTGCCTGATTGCCTTTGGGTCTCACATTTTTATGGGGCTCCCTTATGTACAAATGAAATATGTTTTTCTCCTGTTAATCTGTCTTATGTCAATTTAATAATTAGATCAGCCAAAGAACCTAGAAGGGAAAAGGGAAAATTTTTTCCACCCCTATAAATCAACCAGTGCAAACT
>NC_043705.1:85857531-85859068 GCF_006229205.1 Suricata suricatta
CTGTGAGCTGCTCCTCTCCCCTTTGAAGCCCCAGACCACTAACTCCCCTGAGCCCCTGGGTCTGAGTGCACCTGGCCCAGGCGGCCTCCACTCACCAGCCCACCTGGCCCTCAACCCAGGTCCTGCCAAGGCCAGCTGCACACCCTGCCCAGAAGATGCCCTGCCAGCAGCCAGCACAGGCGTCGAGATGCAAATGCTGGACCTTGTCATCAAGCGAAGCCCAAGCCAGGTGTGTGGCCCCTACAGCTGGATTGGTTCTCCCCAAAAACAAGTGCCCATGCCAGGAAGGTCCAGAGTGAACTCCGCCACTGCACTGGGTGCCCCCTCCACGGCCTCAGTCCCCAGTGGGACCCTGGACCATCCACCCACCAGACAGATCTTGAGGTCCCAGAGTGCCGGCGGCTGGGCCTGGCAGAGGTGGGGTCCGCAGCTGAGGCCATGGGCCCCCAAGTGAGTGTCACCCCGGCAGTGCCCCACCTGACCGGTGTGTGCAAATCCGTTCGGTTCCTTCCGTAATCTCCGAGTGCACACATGCTTGCATACAGGCGCGTGGCTCCATGCCTGTGACCAGCGTCCTCCTATCTGTACCAAGAGCAGCAAACTCAGCTGCCCAAGACCCACCGGCAGCTGCAGCCTCAGAGCCCCTACAGGGCCATCTCAGAACAGGCCTCTGCCACCGCCCCTCTGGAGCCACCTGCAGAAGCTGCTGCCCCAGCCAGCACCCTGTGGGGCAGGGGTGAAGGTGGGGGCTCTGGAGCCACTGACACAGCGAAGGTCCAGGAACCTGGGGCTCCTCCTGGTGGTGCGGGGCCAATTGGGGAGCTCCCACTGCAGAACAGAGAAATGAATCTGCAAAGAGCCAGATGTCCCCCAAGAAGATGCCAAAGCCGAGGGCCAGGGCCGCGATCCTGGGAGTCAGCTGTGAGTTGTACGGGAAGCACTTTACCAACAGCAGCAACCAGACAGTGTGCTGAAGCTCACACACGGGTCAGCGGCCCGCGCCTGCCAGCTCTGATCCTATGCCTCTGCCCAGAGCAGCAAGCTCTGTGCCACTGCCATGCACGGTCAGGGGCTGGGCAGCACCGCCGTGAGTGTCACCACTGCTGCATGTCCTTTGGTCCGGGTACCACCTTGGACAAACGCCTGTGGCAGAAGCACCCCAAGGTGGGTGGGGAGGCCTGAGCCACAGCAATGCCCTCTCTGCTGTCCTTGGTACCTTGTACCATGTCTGCCGACCTCCTTGTCTTTCCTCTGCTGCCAGTAAATCCTCCTGTCTAGTCTCACACACACACACACACACACACACACACACACACACACACACACATACACACACACGCATGCGTGCAGCATATTAGCCTCAGTTGCCTGATTGCCTTTGGGTCTCACATTTTTATGGGGCTCCCTTATGTACAAATGAAATATGTTTTTCTCCTGTTAATCTGTCTTATGTCAATTTAATAATTAGATCAGCCAAAGAACCTAGAAGGGAAAAGGGAAAATTTTTTCCACCCCTATAAATCAACCAGTGCAAACT
>NC_043705.1:85859168-85906885 GCF_006229205.1 Suricata suricatta
GTCCTCTCCACTCATGGTGAGGGGCTGGTTCTCCCTGGGGCAAGAGGGGCAGGGAACCCTGTGCTTCCTGTTCCCTGCTGGGGAACCGCCCCAGGTCATTCACGGGGGTGCATTTCTGGTGCGAGGGGGTCAGCAGACCTCTCTCTTCCTCGAACTTCCAGCATCCACAAAGTCGGGTGTGTTGTGAGGACCTGCTGAACGTGGGGAAACCGAGCCCCCCCCTCCCATGCTCCACACACCTCGACTGCTTTCCTTCCCACAATCAGCCTCAACTCTCCACGGGGACAATCCTGACATAGGCACGCTGCGGAGAAGACTTTAATTTCAGCACCTGCTAATGACCTGATTACCAGGAAACTTTATTCCAAAATTAGACAAATTCCAGGAACGAAAGTGTAGTTTTTTTCAATCTGGAGGAAATGAAAGTCTAGAGAACCTGAGGCTGAAAGGCCATCGAAATGAGATTGCCCAGGGGTGCCTGAGTGGCTCAGTGGGTTAAGGTTAGCTCATGTCATGATCTGACAGCTCAGAGCTTGGAGCCTGTTTCCAATTCTGTGTCTCCCTCTCTGCCTGTCTCCCACTCACACTCGGTCTCTATCTCTGTCTCTGTCTCTCAAAAAACAAAAACAAAACGTTAGAGATGAGAATGCTCAATCATGGCCCAGGGACCTGCCCTCCAGAGGCTCTGACCCAAACACCTGGCCCAGCCTTGCACTGGCGGGGGGGCCTCTGGGCCAGCTATAGGATCCCTCTGCTCCTCCGTTTCCTCAAACAGAGAATGGGGATGATGTCAGCTTCTGTCTCATAGATTGCTCTGGGGACTAAATGGCAATGCCCCCAGACACTTAGCACAGTGCCTGAGGCATAATAAATGCTCAGTAATCACAGCAGGACAAGAGGTTTCTTGGCGCAGAAGGCCCATGAAAGATGAAGGCAAGGGGACGACTCGGGGAGACCTCTGGACGGTGGGTTAGATCTGACATTTGGCCAGTGCGGTGTGCAGGGGTAGGGCAAAGACTGTTCTTAGGAGACTTGCACTGGACGGTCACACCCAGCCACTGGCGGGCACTTCCCAGGAAGAGAGCGGCCTCAGCTAGAGCTGGGTCCTAGGGGTTCTTGCAGCAAGAGGCCAGCTGCCAGATGCACTTTCTGGAACTGAAAGGCAACTTTTCTAGGGGAAACTGGGAGCACCTCTGTGGCTGTCGCTGGCAACCTCCTCATAAACACACCCGGTTCCTAACTAGGCTCTGGTGTGCAGCCTCCTGAGAAAGATGGTCATTCTTCCTGTCTCTCTCCAGCTTTTGGAAACCTGTCCCGTCCATGGGGGCTGGCTTCTCCTCAGGACCAACCTTCCTTCCCCACTGCAGTGGCTTTCCTCAAGTCCTCCCCTGTCTAGAGCTGAGCCTCAGAGAGCAGGGGTCTGAGGGCACTCAGGGGTGGCATTGGGCTCCAGCTCTCTCCATAAGAGAGGTCATAAGGAGGAGCACCAATGTGTCCCAGCCAACAGCAAGCCTGAACTACCAGGCCGGGGCCGTCTTGGACCTTCCAGCACCCGACACAATGTGAGTGAGGCCAGAATCACCCAGCCAACCCACAGAATCAGGCAAAATAGTGAATCTGCATTGTTTTGAGACACTGCTTGGCATGGCTTATCATGCAGCAATAGACAGCTGATACACACGCACCCAAAGAAACACCTCCCAAGGAGAAAGGTGAATTCTCTGAAACCTTACAAGTCCCCAGCAAGGAGAGACGTAGTCCCCAGTTGCTGCATAATTTGTAAGGCTGCCCTCACACCTGGGGTCACACAAGGGATCGGAGGGGGCAAAATTGCACACCACAGGGCAGAGCAGAGTTGATGTCTCCCTTCCCTCTCTGTGCTCCCAAACTGTGCCTTCTACATTTGGGAATGGGACACGGGCCCATCACTGAGTCACAGATGTAATGTCTGCTCTCTTCGCCAGCCAAGACTCAGAGGAGCCCTGGAAGGATCACACGGAAGGGCTTGCTGGAGGTTGATGCCTGTCTCTAGCTTCTGTGGGAGGGGAGGCCAGGAGAGTCTTCTTTTGAATGCAAGAGAGGTTTATGCTTTAGAAGTCAGTCAAGGTGTGTGTGAGTGTGTGCTTGACTTACCTGTTAATCAGTCAGTGCATTCAGCAACCACTTATTGAGGTTCACCTATACACCATCCACTCTGGAAACTTTCTCAGAGGAAAAGGACACCTACTTAGACCCAAATATAAACCAAAAAGCACAGACTAACACATTTTGGCTGAGAAGTGTTTGAAAATTAGAGTTACTTTATTTTTTTCTTCTTATGAAAGTAATGGTTACTCATGGCAAAACATTTAGGAAAAAAGTATATAACAGAAATAAATATCACTTGTGAATCTCCGTCACAATTAACTTTTTGGTATTCTTGGTTTCACCTGGCTGTAAGAGGGGCGATTTTTGTTGGGCTTTGAAGGGTGCGTAGGAGTTTTCTAGGCATATAAGAGATGGAAAGGCCATTCCAGAGAGAATGTACTTCCACATGGACATGGTTTGTGAAAGCTGATGGGAAAGGGACAGGAGGGCCAGAGGAAGAATACTGACTTGGATAGGCTGGTAGGGCCTCAATGGTCAGATCAAGGAATCAGAACTTTGTCAAAGGGCTTCAGGAGAGGGTGAGCCTGTTCAGGCAGTGTGAAGGATGAGCCAGAAGGGTGAACCCTGGCAGCAGGAGCCAATGAAGGCTCTGGTCCAAGTGGAAGAGACAATGGTCTGAAACAAAGTTGTAGTGATGGAGACTGCAGAAGATAGTCAACCTCTAGGAGTAAGAAGCAAACCCAAAGAGAGGAACCTTTTGATTGTTCATTCTTACAAAGACCATCACATCCTCTGTTGGGGAAGATGTGAAGAAATGGGCTCTGTTGCTATGGTGGATGTCGGCACCACCTTTTTGGAGGACGGTCTATTTACCAGCTTGGGATGTGGGGCAAGGGAGTCAACCTCTGTAGGCCTCATGGTTATTGTATGAAAAATGAGGATAATAACAGAACCGTATAGACCTGGTAAATGAAATAGTGAGTAAAATGTACTTCTGAGGCCGGCACTGCAAAATCATGTGAGATATAGTCAGCCTCTATCACTAACATCATCACCATCATCAGCATTTGAAAAGGTCACATCCTATGCCCCAGCTCATCTTACTTCTAGGAACCTCTCTTTAAGAAACAGTGTTAGCGGAATAGAAAGATACACACATGAATATTCACAACAGCATTTGTTTAAATAGCAAAACTACAGAAATAATGGCAATGTTGATGGACAGAGGAATGGTAAATAAATTCTGGGAATTATTATTTTGAAATTCTGTAAAGCTCTTAACAAGAATGAGGAAGATCTTTGTCCCCTTGAAAAATGTACCTGCTGGGGGCACCTGGCTGGCTCAGTCAGAAGACAAGGGGACTCTTGATCTTTAGGTTGTGAGTTTGAGCTCCATCTTGGGTGTAGAGATTACTTAAATAAAGAAAAAAATTTTTAAATAAGAAAAATATCCATGGTAATTTTTAAGGGGAAAGAATGAGCTTGTATGTAATTTAATATGTATATTAAGATTTCTTTTATTTTTATTTTTAATTTTTGAGACAAGAGAGAGAGCGATCAGAGGAAGGGCAGGAGAGAGAGAATCTCAAGCAGTCTCCATGCTCAGTGTGAAGCCCGTCACAGGGGCTCAATCCCACGACCCCGGGATCACGACCTGAGCCGAAATCAGGAGACAGATGCTCAACCGACTGAGCCAACCAGGTGCCCCTAAGATTTCACTTTTATAGACAAAGCCAAATCACATCCATTTACAGGTGAGCATGTATGTTTGCGTAAGCACACACAAGGTCTGGGTAAACACAGACCACATTATTCTGCAGGTATCTGTTGGAGATGCGGTGTTGGGGGTTGGGACTGGGAAATGAGAAGAAGGAAGATATCCCTTAATCCACTTCTGGGTTTTCTTAGTTTATTCTTCTAAGCATGTATTATTTTTGCAGGAAAAGCAAAGAGCTCTTTAGCCCAGAGAAGTTAAGGCTAGACAGGAAGCAGGGTAAGGAGGAGGAGAGCAAGGAGGAGTCAGGGTGGTTGCTGGGAGGGGAATGAACAGAGAAGCAGGTGCGTGCCCAGAACTGAGCATCCTACAGGGCTCCAGGAGCTTCCTTGCTTTTTCCAATGGCAAGCTCCATTCCTACTGGGCTCTCTTCAGAGCCATGCTCTCTACAACTAACATGTTTCCGCCTTGGGGCCATCTTCTCTTTGCATTCAGCGCTCTTCCGGGGTCCTTTGCCCAGGCTGCTCCCAACGGGAGTCTCGGAGTCTTGGTTGTGCTGTTTGGGCCCAGACGCTGGCTCTGTCCCCTCCCTCAGTTGGAAGGCAGGCGGAGGGGAGGGCGGGCCTGGGCAGGACGTGAGGGCAGCTGGGGTACTGGCCTGGCCGGGAGGTGCCAGAGCTCAGCTCTGTTTTTGCCATGTGTTAGCTGGCTGCTCTTGGGGCGGGGCCTGAAATGTCACACTTGCATGAAGCAGTTATTTCACAGGGTGTTGTGACCGTCAGTGAGGTGATGAAAAGGCCCAATAACTGCTTGGTGAGCGTTAGCCATCTCTGTAAGTGGGGGCTCACTGGTGGTTGGGTGGATTTAAATGACAACACATGTCTGTAGGGTTAGCTCAGTGCGGGACTTTCATGCATTGTGGTGCCTTAAAACCCCCACTGGGCACCCCCAAAGTCATTAAATTATCAGCAAGTAATAGGGTGCCGGGGTGACTTAGTTAAGCATCTGACCTTGGCTCAGGTCATGATCTCACAATTTGTGAGTTCGAGCCCTGCATCAGGCTCTGCACTGAGAGTAGGGAGCCTGCTTGAGACTCTCTCTCAAAATAAATAAACTTAAAAAATTTATTTGAAAGTACTCCTCGATCTCCAGAACACTGGTTCTCAACCCTGGCATGACCTGGGAGCTTAAAATGCCAGTCCCCAGGCCACCCCCAGCTACTGATGCAATTGTTTTGGAGGACACTTGTGCAGTAGGACCTGGGGGTGTGCTCCTCAGGCGATTTTGGGGTGAGACCGGGCCCTACTCAGAGGGGGTGCCTTCTTAATACCCAGCTGACTTTTAAGGAGGCGGCTCCCCATAGCTGCCGCTCTCTGTGTCCTGCCCCCAAACCCTCTCTTCCCTACTCTCAACTAACTCCCCACATGCCTCTGTCCTGTGCCTCCCCTTCCTCCTTCACTTTATATTGTCAGGCTTTACCTGCAACTTGGGATTCCTTTGTCCAGATTTCGCCCTTGCATTCATGCTTTTGGCCAGAGGGAAACATCCGCTGTGTTCCTGCATCTGTCCCCACCTGCACCCACCCCGGAAAGCGCCAGCTGAGGTGATTCTGTGGGGGAGGGTAATGGGGTCCCAGTACTCCCCCTGCCTGCCTTCTGAACCAACATTATTATTCCATCTGTGTCACGAGGTTTCGTCCTTTAGCATTTCAATAGAGTAGCTGATTTGGTCTCTATTTTTAGCTTTTTATTGTTTCTTTTTTTTTTTTTAACCGTTCTCTGTGTTACCATCTTTCCTGGAGATTGCACATGATTAAAATGCATTTTCATTATAAACAGGAATAAGAGGGCAGAACGTGTTTCTGATGGCAATGACACATGACGAAACGGTTCTTGGCCCCTGGGAGCTGGCTGGGGTGACTCCCCCGGAATACTGATGTTTGCCAAGCTGACATCGGCGGCTTCTCCATCTGAATGCTATTGCAGCAAAATAAAAAGGTCAGGGAAGGAAAGTCACCATTTAGGGTTCTCTGTTTACCTCTTTTAAGCTTCACAGGACCAAAAAGAGTGGGTTTCACTGTCTCCATTTTACAGATGAGAAAACTAAGGCTCAGAGAGGGGAACTGGTTTTTCCCATAGCATGAAAATAGCAAGTGGCAGAGCTAGGATTGGACTATTGTTTCTCCCATGCACAAAACCCTTCAGAATGAGCCCAGGCTTTCAGGATAAAGATGGTGCTCCTTCTCTGGGCACTGAAGGGGTCTCACTACTCCCCCTGCCCCCCTGCTCCCAGAAGTGACATCTTTCTGAGAGTGCTGGCCCTTGCCCCCAATATTTGGCCACCCTTTCCCCCATCTCCAGGTTTTCCCATTGACTGTTCCCTGTAACCAGAAGCCCCAGTGCCCCTTTCTCCTTGTTGTCAGTTGTCAGTAATTCCTACTCATCTTTCTGATGTCAGCTGATGGACCACTCCCTAAAGCCCTCCCTGATTCCCAGCTCCCTCCTAAAGCTTTTAGGGCTCACCCTCCTGGTGTCCCTGGACTGTGTCACAGCACCGACGGCCCTGAGGGTGCGCACCGGGTCGGCCTACGGTTGCTCTGTGTTCTGCCCCACCCCTCACCCGCAGCAGGTGCTTCAATGGTTAGATCCTTTCCTGCCCTCCGACGCCAAACCTGGCCGTCTCTCCAGCTCTCCGCAGCTAGAGATATTGTCTTTCTCAAAGCTTCCTCTCCCCCTTTCCTGAGTTGGCCTCGGAAATTCAGAAATCCAACGTCTCCTGCCGCCAGGGTTGGTTGCCTTGGGACACCTGCGGTCAGCTGGGGTAGCGCGGGAGCTCTGCCGCCAGATCTCGCAGGCAATGCTGCACCCTAGCGGCGCCTCTCAGCGCTGCGGCTCCGAAACCAGGGGAGCCCGCCAGGGGCTGGCAAGGATCCTATGAGGCAGTTAAGGCCATGGCATTATTCAGCAGCCTGAACTTGACGTTCTCTTGCTTATAAAAGGAATACAGATGCATTCCAGAAAATACGAGACCCGGACAACTATAAAGAAAATAAAGATTGCCTGTAAACCCAGAGGCACCAACTGTTAACCATTTGGGTGTCTATGCTTCTATACGCATCAGTGCATTTATTGTTAGGAAATTGGGGATTCCTACACAGAGGTTTAAAAAATTGTATTCAATATGTCCTGAATTCTGAAGCAGAAGTCTGAAAACTCAGAAAAGCATAAAGAAGAAAATTTTAAAAGCACTTATAATCAATTCCAACATCCAGAGGCAGCCTTTCTTCTCAACTTACTTATATTAATGACAATGGACTGTTATTAACCCTTTTATCGATCTATCTTGCAAGAATATAAATCAGAATTTCTTTTTAAGTTTTCAAGGAAGGGGCACTTGGGTGGCTCAGTCGGTTCAACATCTGACTTTGGCTCTGGTCATGATCGGAGCTCAAACCTCACATCACATCGGGCTGGCTGCTGTCAGTGAGGGACCAGTTCCAGATGCTCGGTCCCCTTCTCTCTGCCCCTCCCTAACTTGTGCTCTCTCAAAGATAAATAAAACCTTAAAAAAAATTAAAAGTTCTCAAGGGAAAATGTATTCTTATCTTTTAGATTACCCCACTGTGGAGTAGCTTTCTTTCCTGCCTCGAAATTTCTCTGGAAACATCCCTCAGCCTCCCCCTTCCTCCAACCTCCGCCTGACATAGTGCATCCATATGGCTCCCATGGGGATAGCTGGGCCTTCCTTGAACCTGAGTGTGCTCCTCTGTGGGATTAATTCTCAGAAGAGGAATTGCTTAAAAGAGGGCCTGTGCTTTTGTACGTTTTGATAAGAACTGTCTTGCAGAGAAATCACAGCAATTTGCACACCCACCAGCAGTCACGAGAGTTCCTGTTTCCCAGAGGGATCCCCTGCAGAGTGTTGCCAAACTTTCAGCCCCTGGGACCTGCGCTCGAAGTTTAGCTACAAAGTGGCGAGTGAGTGTGCACGTGCCAGGCCCCAGGCCAGGTGTGGTCAGTTTGCTAACACTCACACCCTCACAAGTAACCGGCCATGGAAGCAGTGTTATTTTCCTTCTACGGAGGAGGGATCTGAGGTTCAAATTGCTTAGCCTGCCTCAGCTCATGGAGCTGAATTCCACTGCAGCACTCATCCTAACAGCCCCCCAGTGGTTCATTAACCTGGGGCGCATCGGAATCACCCAGGGCGGGGAGGCTGGTTAAAAGTTGGCTGCGCCCCACCTTTAGAGTTTCTGATTCAGTACTTTTGCAAAGGGCCTGAGGACAAGCATTTCTAGTTCCCAGTGACGCCTCCACTGCTGCTGCTGCTGCTGCTGGTCCAAGGAATGCTTTCTGAGAACCGCCGTTCCTCATTCTTTATTCTGGGACTCTATCTGGAAATGACCTTGCTGACCTACGTGTTCCACAAACCGTGTGTGTGTGTGTGTGTGTGTGTGTGTGTGTGTGTGTGTGTGAATAGTCTTTCACCGTCCTTTAAATGGACCAAGTTATGTTTGTGGACAGTGATGCCACTTTTTCAAGTCTGTTTTCCTACCTTTGGTTTTTTTTTTAATTTTTTTTTAATGTTTTATTTATTTTTGAGAAAGAGAGAGAGCATGAGCAGGAGAGAGTCAGAGAGAGAGGGACACACAGAATCCGAAGACAGGCTCCAGGCCCTGAGCTAGCTGTCAGCATAGAGTCTGACATGGAGCTTGAACCCACAAACCATGAGATCATGACCTGAGCTGAAGCCGGACGCTTAACCGACTGAGCCACCCAGGCTCCCCTGTTTTCCCACCTTTGAATGGAGATGAAACCCTTGGGGGAATTATAAGGAGTGATGTATGCCAAAAAAAAAAAAAGTGCAACCACTTTGAATATCATAAAACGCTGCACCAAGGTCCATCATAATTATTCCAGTTAATGAAGAAGCTGTGAAATACAGTGGGAAATACTTGAGTTTGACAGGCCTGGATTAAGATGGTAGTTGGGCCACTGTGTGGCACTGGACAAGTTAGTGCACTTTGCTGAGCCTCACATTCTTTTTTTTTTTTAAGTTTATTTTGAGGGAGAGAGAGAGTGAGCGAGCATGTGTGCATGAGCAGGGAATGGGCAGAGAGAGAGGGAAAGAGAATCCCAAACAGGCTCCAGTCTGTCAGCACAGAGCTTGGGGCTCGATCCCATGACCCTGGGTTTATGACCTGAGCCAAAATCAAGAGTCCAACACTTAACAGACTGAGCCACTCGGGTGCTCCTTCTCTTTGAAGAGATGGGGATGTGATGGGCTCCTTGAGGATTAAATGTGCACGGTCCCAAGTGTGGTCTGCTCCAGGGACTTTAGGGATAGCCGTGTCCTCAGGGACAAACATGTGCCCCCATAACAAGGGCTGCAGCTTGGTTGCCGACAGCCATTTCTCCTCTCAGTTTCCAGGGATGATGTTTGTGTCGGGCTCCATTCCCAAAAATCTTACTCCGTTCCTGCCGCATCCTGGTGATGACACAAAATGGATTCCTTTCTGCAAGGAAATGGGAGGATACTTTTTCAGATTCCTGGAAAGAGTCCAGTTTGAACCCAGTGATCACACAGACCAGTTGTTCTAGGTGCTGGTGACATGGCAGTGTACAAAACAGAAACCCCTGTTCCGTAAATTTACTGATACTGGTTCCCTAAGCGCATCAAAACTGAGCCTAGATACTTTCTTGGAATCTGGGGAGGGGCAAAATATGCAAATTCACAGAAAATTGGAGGTGGATCTGAAATTGATCGAGGACACTCAGATCTCAGGGAGCACCAAGAGACTCAGCTACAGCCAGGACCTGTCCAGCCACGATATGCGCAGAGCTCCTGGGGCTCCTTTATCCAGCACGTTCTGGTTTGGCAGGTCTAGGATGAAGCCTGAGAACTTGCATTTCTTTCTTTTCTTCTTCTTTTTCTTCTTTCTTTCTTCTTTCTCCTTTCTTTTTTAATGTTTGTTTATTTTTGAAAGAGAGACAGAGTGTGAGCAGGGGAGGGGCAGAGAGAATGAGAGACACAGAATCTGAAGCAGGCTCCCAGCTCTGAGCTGTCAGCACAGAGCCCGACATGGGGATCAAACTCGTGAACCATGAGGTTATGACCTGAGCCGAAGTCAGAAGCTTAAGTGACCCAGGCGCCCAAGAATTTGGATTTCATGCATACTTAGATACTCTGGTCTCTGGACTCAAACTTTGAATCTCTACACTCTAAGTGACACCTTATATTCATCACAACCAAATATAACCCAATTTTTCTTCAGCTTCTAGTGAAATTCTGCATATGCAAGAGAGAAACTAATTTTATTGAGGATTCCAGTTGTTTACTCTTTCAGACAGGGCTGGAAGTCTGGGTGTCTGATCCTGGCTTCCGCCGCAGTTTTCTGGTGACCCGGAGGCCCTTGAGTATGCACCCCCCGCCCCCCGGAAGGCCCACTTCTCTCACCTGCGAGCAGAGACTTTTCCTACCTCGGTCTTGTTTAGTCAAAACCATTAACAGAATGGACCCAAGTATCTCTGTCTGACCATTTTAATCTGGTATTTCTAGTTAGGTTGTGGGTTATCTCTGGGAAGAGTTGCTGGGGTTCTAAAGCCTTGCGGATAACACCCATGAATTGGTATTCCGAACGCACAGAAATATACCACGGGCAGCCATTCATTGAACGCTTAGTATGTGCCAGGCAATATGCTCACTGCTGTACAGCCATTGCCTTGCTCGTATTTGCAACAACTCGGTGAAGTAGATTCAATTATTCTCTCCACATACCCAAGGCCAACAATGAAAACTGAAGGTCACAGAGAATGTCGGTTGCCCAAACTCTTCGATTTCCAAAGTGGGTACACCACCAAGATTCTGCCGGCAGTGACTTCTGGACCCACACTCTTGAATGTAATTAATTTAAGTGATGGACAGAGGGATGGGAGCAGAACCGATGCACAGACGTGAATGAGAAGGCCACAATGCTCAATCTTTTATTAAGTCTGTGAGTAAGGCACTCCCCGATCTTGGGTTAACTTTGATTTTCTCTGTGAATGACAGCAAATGCTAGTTCCACATTAGCAGCTGACAAGCAGTATGAAGGCAAGTTCACCTCACCACCCAGGGGCAATGGGCTCTAAGGCAGAGTCACATTCCCCCCTGGGCTCCTAGCAAATGGTCCTGGAATGACCCGCCTGGCCCCCTGCCACTGGGTGCTGTGTGCATGGGTGTTCCAGAAGGTAGAAGACTGTAGCCCCAAACAGGAAAATATTTCCTGCCAAAGGCATCATACAAAACTCTCTCCTCATGAGGAGTTCCTGATGGAAACCAGAGGTTAAGTTTGAATGAAAGGTACCATCGACGGTAACACAAAGTCTGCATCGCCCTTTACGTACAAATAAAAGAGAGAATTTATTTTCATTCTGAGTTTATTTAACATTTCATCCAGTCGAACTGAAATAACACATGGACTCCAACACTGGCAAAGACACTGTGCTAATACTGAAGTAAAATCTGCCAGTCAGTAATACGAACAATCATAATCATCACATGACTACAACTATGAAGAACTATTTACCCTTATAAGATCATTGCACTTCATGTGGACTTTTCTCCAGAAAAGATATTTCTAAGAGATCAGCAGAATTGCCAATCTTGGTTCATTTGTTCCTTTTTATAAACCGTGATTAAATGATACAGTTAATATTTCTATATAAAAGCAGGAGTTGGAAGCCTTTGGCAAGTGTTTAAAAAGACACATCTCCATGGTCATTATCCCTTCCACAGTAGTGCTTTGGCCCTATCTTCCTGGTGTGTGCAAAACTCCAGTTAGTTCATCAAGCTGCAAGCCAGTGGCTCATTAATTCCTCAGTGAAGGTTAGGATTCTGAAAGGGACTTGGGGGCAGGGTGTGTGTGTGTGTGTGTGTGTGTGTGTGTGTGTGTGTGATAATTTGGAGATTAGCTGGGCAGGTGGTTTAGGCCTCGAGTCCTTAGGTTAAAAGCCACCCTTTTAGCACCTCATGGAGATCTGCCTTCAAGTTCAGGCTCTTACCGCTATTTAAAGAGAAGCATCTATGGCAACAAAATACCTCAGAAGGTCATGGGTAATTTGCCTCAAATGGTTAAAGACAAGAAAATCTCAGAGAGAAAATGCTGGCAGCACAAAGGCAGCTCCAAGTGCCCCCAAGCCTCAGATCCATAATCCTTTCAGGAGAAAAGAGAAACACGGACACAAGGCACACCATTTTTTCTTTATGAGGAAATACAGACTGGTCACATTGTCAGGAAAAATCTGTCGAAACTAGCTTCTCCATTTTCCCCCACTTACAAGTCTCTGCATTACAAGTGAACCGAGTGGTCTCCACTCAACAGGCCCACACCGAGCATATGCCTGGAGCACCTACACACGCACAGCATGATCCGTTACGTTACAAACAGGTGCAGCTACTACAGATGATGTAAACAGTGGTCCATGGATTCATTGTTTTCCAACAGGGTAAACGTCATAGACAATGTTCAAGTACAATTCATTTAGTCACTGATTCACATACACAGTATTTCCGTACCTTCCTGAAAGCCAAGGAGATCTAGAAGAATGACAAGATATGTGGCTAGCCGGAGTGGGGCTCTCACTTCTGAAAAATCAAACCAACCAGATTCGACCTAGTTACACAGCACGGGTATTGAATATTCTTCCCAAATCTGACACGGGTAACGTCTCTGTTATCTGATTATTTGGTGTAAATCACTGAATCTAAGGCCAGCAAGTGCAAGGTAAGAGGAACTTCGTAAGAATGTAAAGCAGTATAAATTTAGAAGTCAAGCAAGGAAGCTGGGGAGCGATGGGAATGCATGTAACCGCGGACGCAGGGGCAGCTCATTGCACTTGTCTATTCCCGTGCCTTTCGGGAAGTACATGCAGGAGCTTTTAATCCTACAAATCCCAAAAGACGCATCATTTACTTGGGGTTGCCCACTGCCTAAACCGGAAGCAAATGTCCCTTAACGTTTACAAGTCACTTTTTTACTGTGTATCCTCAGAGCTTTTGTGTTTTCCCAAATCACTGCAGAGTGATTTGAAACAGGGACATGATAAACATTCAGTATTTCAAACAGATTCCTTCTTGCTCAGTGATCATCAGGAACTATCTCTGGAGTATACACTGAACATCTATTCTATGCCTAGCAGTGCTTTTTAAAACTCTGGCTGAGGGCTGGTATATTGTCTTTGAAAAACAATGACTATAAAAGCTGCAGGGAGGGTACTTCTGTAAATTACACCGTGATTCAAACATAAGGGAGCCAACGGGTGTCGGGCGCCTGGCCCACACCGGGTGCTGTGCTGTAGGGAGCAGCTCGACTCTAAAAGGCTACTGTGGATCTTGAAAGGTCTCCTGTCACTGGGAGAAGCCAAGCTCAACAGGCTTTTCCGCACCGGGTTGGCAGTGGGCAGGACAAGCTGTAGGGTCTCCTCCGATGTTACAGTCCCTTATTAAAGTACACGCGCCGCAATTCAGGATAGGTCTCTCGGATCGTGGCTTGCAGATCAGCCTCCAAGCTTGTCACAGACATGGAACTGGGATAAGGGAGAAATAAGGATTATTACACGGGCACAGCAGGGAACCAAAGTCTGTAGCCGGCAGAGAAGCGACCCTCCCCGCCCGCCCCAACCCCGTACCATGACTGGTATTGTAAAACAGGGTCCTGTTTGAAAAATGCTTCCTGGGCCCTAAAAATGAGTGTCCAATTCCTTCTGAAAATTAATTGTTGCTAAAAATCAAAGAAATGAAACTTAAGAATCCAACAATTATTTTTTTAATGTTCATGTTTTTAGAGAGAGAAAGAGAGAGAGGGAGAGGGGCGAGCAAGTGGGAGAGGGGCAGAAAGAGAGTCAGAAAGAGAAAGAGAGAGGGAGACAGAATCCCAAGCAGGCTGCACAAAACTTCAGCAGAGAGCCCAATGTGGGGCTCAATCCCATGAACCATGAGATCATGACCTGAGCTGAAATCAAGAGTCAGATGCTTAACTAACTGAGCCACCCAGGAGCCCCAAGATCCCAACAATTATTAAAAGCTCACAAAGCTCCCCACTGGGAAGAATGTAAGCAATGCCACTTTCAGACCCTGCTGGTACTGGGAAACAACGTGTGGTAATGCCACCGCCCAAGGAAAACAATCTAATGTTCACCGTTAATAAAAAAAAGACACATGTATTTGGTAGGATTTTTAATACTAGTAATTCACTTGCACTAATATGCTTTTGTCCATTGTATAATAATAATACATGTTTATTGCAAAACTTTTAGGAAACATTAAAATGGGAGTGCCTGGGTGATTTAGTCAGTTGATCATCTGACTTCGGCTCAGGATGTGATCTCAGTTCCTGAGTTTGAGCCCTGCATTGGGCTCACTGCTATTAGTGTAGAGCTTGCTTTGGATCCTTTGTACCCTCCTCTCTCTCTGACCCTTCCCTGCTCATGCTCTCTCTCTCAAAAATAAACAGTAAAAAAAATACTAAGAATTACAAGAAAAAACATCACTGAGAGATGATTTCTTTGATGAATTTTTAAAAAGTACTTGAGGGGTGTCTGGGTGACTCAATCGGTTAAGTGTCTGACTTCGGCTCAGGTTATGATCTCACAGTCCATGGGTTCGAGCCTCGCGTCAGGCTCTGTGCTGACAGCTCAGAGCCTGGAGCCTGCTTTGGATTCTGCGTCCTCCCTCTCTCTCTGTCCTTCCTCCACTCATGCTCTGTCTCCCTCTCTCTCAAAAGTAAATAAATAATTTAAAAAATTTTAAAAAGTACTTGAACATATTATATGCATATATGTATTAGATATGTATTAAAGCTTATTTTTTTGTTATACATGCATATTTATTATATAAAAGTATAAAGAAAAATTGCCCAGAATACTTATGACAGAAAACCTGATAATATTTTGATATGTAATTAGCCTTTTATCTAATTTCTAAATGTTTATTTATTTTGAGAGAGAGAAAGAGAAAGCATGTGAAGGAGGCAGAGAGAGGGAGAGAGAGAGAGAGAGTCCCGAACAGGCTCTGACTTGTCTGTGCAGAGCCTGATGTGGGGCTCAATCTCACGAACTGTGACCAAGCCAAAACCAAGAGTCAACACAACTGACTGAGCCACCCAGGCGCAAAAATCAAGAAACATTTAAAAATAAGTAAATAATTAAATAAATAAAACTGGAGTAACATGTTTCTTGGCAGTTAAGTAAACTCTGCCTGTAAAACCACTTGGTTCCGTGTCTGCTTTGTAGGAAGATGTTTAAATAATACTTCAACCTTCTTAATGGTGACAGGCCAATTTAGACTTTCTCATTTTTAGCATTGTTAACATTTTTCCAGGAGTTTGCCCATTTGCCTGTTTTCAAATCTACTGGTACAATGCTGTCGATAATATTCATTTATCTTTTCAAACCCTGCTATATCTCTAGTTATACCTCTTCTTCATTCATAAAATGATTTGTTCTGATTGACATCACAAGATGACTGTTCATTACTATTGTCCATTACAATGAACCAACTTTTGACTTTGTGGATCCTCTATTTTTTGTTTCTGGTCTTATGTCCTTCCTTTCTCTTTCCCTGGAGTTTATTCTTTTTGTTCCCTTTTGAACTTAAGTTGGAGGTTTACTGCATTGATTTTCAGGCCTTTTTCCTTTCTCATATAAATATTTAAAGCTAATCATTTCTCTTAAAGCAACACTTTTGCTGCTTCCCGCACATTTTGATACAGAGTGTGTGTTCCTTCTCAACTGTACAGGAGGATGGGTAACCGGGGCAATATTTATACAGCAGTCGGATGAATGAACTCAGCCACACGCAATAACGTGGAGGAATCTTAACTGTGACACTGAGTAAAAAGGAACGAATACCAGAAGGCTATATGTAGCATGACACCCTTGTTTAAAGTGTTTCCAAAGAGGCAAAACTAAACAACATTAGCAATGCACATGTGCATGTGTGTATATATACTATATATGAAATAAGACATTTTAAATGCAGTTGTATGATAAACACAAAGTTCTGCCTAATGGCTGCATGTGCCAGGGAGGCAGGGACAAGGAAGAATGTCCAAAAGATGTATCTTACTGGTGATCTTTTTATTCATGAGTGGGTGGATGCATGGATGTTCACTGTATCATTAAAGTAAATAAAATAAAATAGAATAGGGTCATGCTTGGACCAAGAAGAACAGTATATGATGAACCAAGGAATATGCATAATCCTATTCTATGCAACTGATGAGTAAGAAACAAAAAGAAAAATAAACAAATGTAGAAGCAAAAAACAAAAGCAAAACAACAGAGTATGAAGATTCATTTTTAGATAGAGGAACACAAGAGGGTGTTCCTGGTCTCCCAAATGTGGAAACCGTGTAGTCTCTGAGGACAGGCCACCTCATGGCACTCGTAGTTACAGAAAAACTTTTAATGTCCAAACCCAGAATTTAAATTAATCACAAGAATAAATGTTAGGACAATTACAGTGTTTTTCTCATAACACTTAAATGAAACCAAGGCCGATGTAGGAAGCTCCCTTATGGATTTTTCAAATATTTTCATCTCAAAATTCTAACAGCTATATTTATTAAGGGTTTACTTTGTCCTAGGTGCTCTCCTTGGCATTTCACATACACTATTTATAAGTCACTGAGTACAAGGTCAACTGTCAGGCACTGGCATATGCTAGAGAAATAAACTTTTCTTATGTTAAGACCGGAGATGCTGGGGTTTGAACAAGTAAATAGGTATGATTGCCCCTTTTTGGAGATGAAAAAAAAATGCATCCCTCTTGGGCTTTGAGAATAATTTCTGAAGGTCCCACCCTCTCCTAGGGGAGGACATGGCTCTAGGCATCAAGGTGACACAAGGCTCTCTCTCCTTGAGATTTAGAGCCCTATTTAAGACCAGTAGGAGTCAAAGGCAGAAGTGACAGAGCAGGTGAAGGGTGGAGTTCTCTCTCAGGTGGAGGGGACCTGATAAAGTTAGTTCTAGTACACTCATCATACTGTGAAAGCCTAGACGTTAGAGACCGTTCATTTGAAGCCTGTCCACCGGTGAAGATATCACAAAGGCAGGAGCCTGGTAATCCTCAGACAAAAGCCAAACAACAAAATGCTGCTCTCTCTGCTTTCATGTTAAACCAGGAGGAGGCTGAAGACCTAGATGTATCCGATGCTGATTTAATGCCCATCAATCCAGTTCTTACATCAAAAGCAGGATTCAAGGGTAGCTTGGATGAAGGCACATGATAAGGCTTTTAAGGAAAAAAAACTAAGTAGGAAGAAAGGAAGCAAATACACAAATCACAAAGGCTAAGTGTGTGTAACTGCTGTCCCTGGGGCGGACCTCAAATTCTAGTACGCCTGTGTCACGGCTGCATTTTCCAACGGACTGGATGACAGCAAGCCATATCCAAATTTTTATAAAAGCCAATTTGTACCAGAGTTAACCTGATGCTTACAAAAGAATAAAGCACTTTCAAGTGTGATGGTAGAGCCGGATAAAGAGAGTTCTGAAATTAAGCAGGTGTGTGTCTGATTTCTGCCTCTATCTTGTCCCTTTAGAGATGTGGCTTCATTACTCTTTCTGAATCTCAATATCCATGCAGTGAAATGCACTGCGTCTTCAAATGGTTTTTAGGATTAAAACTTGTGATCATTCTGAAGAATAGCAAATACATACCTTTTCTGAGGAAACAGAGCACAACACAGCGGCGTAGCGAACACCAAACTAAAAAAAAAAAGAAAAGAAAAAGACCTATCAGTTTTGACGGCTGACTTTCAGATCCTTTTTCTATTTTACTTTTAAAACAATCCCTTTTCTTTTGATTATATTTCTTCCTAAAAATACATCCCATTTGTGTAACTTTATTACCAAGGACTGTCAAAATAACTTTTAAAAAATCAGAGAAATAGCCAGAGCTTAAGAAAGAATCACACAGGGGCACCTGGGTGGCTCAGTCGGTTAAGCGTCCGATTTCTGCTCAGGTCATGATCTCGCTGCTCCCGAGTTTGAGCCCCACACTGGGCTCTGTGCTGACAGCTCAGAGCCTGGTGCCTGTTTCAGATTCTGTGTCTCCCTCTCTCTCTCTGCCCCTGCCTCTCCTCATACTCTGTCTCTCTCTCAGAAATTATTTAGGCATTAAAAAAAAAAATCACACAAACGGTCCCAAATTTGCAGGTTTCCCTTTGCTTCTATCTAATTGTTGAGACCGTAAGTTCCATAAGTTCTGGGACCTGTTCTGGGTCTCACTTTCAAAACTTGTGTCTCACATTATCTACCCATTCCTTTGCCTTTCTTATACAGTATATTTACCTTTAAAAAGGAAATTAAGTATATAAAAGTAATTCCACTCACCAAAAACCAACTAATCCAACTTGAATAGGTGCACTCATCCATGGGAACCTCTGTTTGGAGAAATAAATTATTTTGAATACTTTTTAGACAGGCTCTTAGAGACAAGTTCTACTACTGATTAGCGGGAAGGGTCTCCACACAAGACCCAGATTAGTGAACTTTGGGGGGCACACTGCAGCAGGCATGTTAGTTCTGACTTCCTGCCACCTCCTTGATCTGTCAGTGACTGCCCATGCAAAGATCAAGTGGCTTCTCATTCTTTCTCTTGCACATATAATCTGAGAGATGCTTGGCTCTAAACAGGTGGAGAAATCATTACCATTTAACTGTAATTCACCTCCTGGATGGGGAGGCAATACAGTCTGGTATCAGGGGTGGAAGACAAACAAACCTGTACTCAAATCTCTGGCCTCCCAGTTCATTCCTGACTGTGGGAAAAGGGCAGGCAGAGCCCAACCTCTCCAAGTTTTGGTTTTCTTATCTGCAAAATGAGGATCACGACATGTGTCCTTAATGTGTGTGGGAGAACACGTGCCAGGTATCGGTCATCAGGCACCTAGTACGGTGCCTGGAATGTGCCAGAAACCCAACACTTCCCGCCTCCCCTGCATCTTCCCTTTCTTGCTATTAGCTGCTGTCAATATGGTTAAAACTGTTGCCAGAACAGAAAACTTTTGCCTGTCACTTTTTTTTTTAATGGAAATGAATGAGTTGGTTGGTCTTTCAGAGAATAAGCACTGTTAGATTTTTAGTTTTCAAAAACGAGTGGTACTGAAACACACAATATAAACAACGGCAGGATATATGGTTACAGAAACAAAGCCACTGAAACATCTGCAACCAAGTTGTGAACTGTTTGTTATGACATCAGCCAACTTAGTGAAGAGGCAACACAAGCTGTTAAAAAGTCATGACCCCCCAGACGCTTGCATGAGAGGCGTACCCTGGTCCCCGAGAAGACTTCTCTGCAGCAAAGGCACGTCACGCAGAGTAGTGTGAGGGGAGGGAGGCATGTACTAGAGAGGAAGGGAGACATGTCATCAAGAGGGGACACACCCACCCCGCCAAGGACAGTAAGGAAAGGACATGCTGTATCTTGGCAACTGGCTCTGAGTGACGATGGATCCTCATCAGGAGATGTAAATCCTCGCCCTGGCACTGCCCAGACTTGTGACGTCTGCGCTGGGTGAGGGGAAGGCAAGCTGAGCACTGAAGGAGACTTTGTGAAGGATGAACTTGAGCCCCTGAGAATGGCCTTCTTATTTCAAGTGGACTCTTGCCTGAAGCACCAGGGGCTAACCTGTTATCCCCGAGAGCACGTGGGTAATCTCAAAGAAGAACGTGTACAAGTAAGGCGGACTGTACATGACCGAACTTCGTGCCGATGGTTTCAATGGAAAGGCTCTCTGTGATGACAAGGATCCCAGAGAATTCTGACTTCACCCAACTTGGATGTCATCCTGTCTCCTGACTCCTCTCCAGCACCCCGTCTGCTTAATTCATCCCCACTTCTTAAACAGCACTTAGCCCGAGACTCAGGGAGCCGTGGAGGTTTGGTCCCCTTATATTCTCATACACCTCGAACTGTGCAAACAGAGGCTATCTTAAATAAGTTTCAATGAATTGGAGACAGTAACCATAAACTTAAAAGGTACATATTCAATGAAGTAAAAGTGCAAAAAGCTAATGACTCTAAAGTCTTCCCTCCACCATGACTGTTCCCCTAATCGCTTTACTGACATATGGCCCGCACATATTTGATGTGCACAGTGTAAGTTCTGACACATGTATCTGGCTGTGAAGCCATCACCGCGGCCAAGATAATGAACATATCCATCCATCTGTAAGGCTTTCCTTATTCCTCCTGCCCTTGGCAACTTCTGTCCTTCCCAAACCCTGCATCCCATTCCCTGGCCACCTCTGATCTCTGCTTTGTCACTATGTATCAGGTTATATTTTCTAGCATTTTATGTACAGAATATATTCCTTTGTGTAATCACTTTGAGGTTCATTCAGGATGCTGCATGTTCCAATGGTTTCATTATTTTCTTGCTGTTAGGTATTCCATTGCATGGACACAGCACAATTTGAAAATTTCTTCTCCTGCTAATGACCATTTGGGTTGTTTTCAATTTTTGGAGGTCACAAGTAAAGCTGCTGTGAACATCCATCTTTTATGTACACGTGCTTTGGTTTCTCCAAGGTAAACACCCAGGAATGACACGGCTGGATCAGGCGGTACGTGTCTGTTTCACTTTTTAAGAAAGTATCAAACTATTTTCCAACGTGGTTATACCATTTTTCATTCCCACTAGCAGGATATGAGAGTTCCAGCTTCTCCACATTGCCATGAACATTGGCAGTCTTTTCCATTTTAGATATTCCTATAGGTGTTTAATGGTAGCTTGTGTAGTTTTAACGTGAATTTCCCCAGTAACTAGAGATACTGAGCATCTTTTCATGTGCTTACCTCATAGGTGAAATGTCTGTTCAAACCTTTTGCTCATTTTTTAAGTTGTGTTATTTTCTTGAACGAGTGTTGAGGGTTCTCTGTATCTTCTGCATAGAAGTCCTTTATCAGATACAAGTTTTGCATAGATTTTCTCCAATCTGTCTGCCTTTTCATCACTTTATAGTTTTAAAAAAAATTTTTTTACATTTGTTTTTGAGAGACAGAGGGAGACAGAGCATGAACAGGGGAGGGGGAGAGAGAGAAAGACAGAATCTGAAGCAGGCTCCAGGCTCTGAGCTAGCGGTCTGCACAAAGGGGCTCGAACCCCCAAACCATGAGATCATGACCTGAGCCGAAGTTGGATGCTCAACAGACTGAGCCACTCAGGCACCCCATCTTTATAGTTTTCAAAAAACAGAACCTTACCATTTTGATGAAGTCCAGTTTATCAATTTTTCTTTTATGGACCGTGCCTTTGCTGTTGTGTCTAAGAAATCTTAGCCTAACTCTCAGTCTCAAAGATGGTCTCTTCTATTTTTTTGCTAGAAGTTTTACAGTTGTAGATTTTTACATTTAGAGTCTATGAACCACGGGGAGTTAATTTTTATACATGGTACAGTCAATTCCCTATATATAGCCCATAGCCTGGCCATCTGGAAGTTTCCCAATAAGCCATGCTGTGTGTCTTCTCTGAGCTTCTGTGGACCACGTGTCCTTGACCACCATTCACGTCTCTGCCCACCTCCTGCATCTGGGGGAGACACTGCCTCTATTCCCTCTGTGCCGCACTCTGTACTCAGGAAGCATTGGGACGACGGCCTCGTGTCTCTTCCCGTCACTGTGCTATCTGGCCCCTGAGAGCAGGGCTCTGTTTCTATGACTCAAGCACCCAACTCATTGCTTGGCATGTAACAGGCGTTCAGCAAAGGGCTGCTGAGTAACTACATGACTGAATGAACAAATAAATGCTACACTCACACTTAATTAACAGAAAGTCCTGAAAATCTACTGAGTAGACAGAGCTGTCCACCTTTGTTAAAGGGAAGAAGGAAGAAGCAGAATTAAGGAATGGGGAACTGGTACCTGATCTAAACCCCATTAACTTTATTTATTCCTAATGAAAGTGCCGACAATGTCAAGAGACCACGGGAGTTATTCTTCAAGAATACCATTATTCAAAAGGCCAGATTTTAGGCACTGAGCATTTTGGTTTATTGCAAAGATTTTTGTGAGTCATTTGCCCACAGTTGATGCTTTTTTCTGGCACTCCGCTTGGGAAAAGATAAGGTACGGGGAGAGGGATGAGTCATACCGAATGCTCCCCAAGCTCACCGTTAAGAAAGCCAAGAATGTTCAATTTGTTTCATGTTGGCAGAGGAGTCTGGTCATGTCCAAGGTTAAAGCCCAGGTATGTGCATCCTTACAGAGGGGCACATGTAGCCGCCGGAGCTGTGGGAACAATCAGGGGGCAGGCAAGGCAGACCCCAGCCCACGTGGACGTTATGAGCTGCTGAATGATCTCTCGGACCTCCGTAAAAGGAGCACAGTAAAGCCTGCCTTTGAGGATGCACGTGAAAGTGCTCTGAAGATGGAAACGTATGGATATTAATATAAGTCACCTCTGCTTATGTTTTAGTAGAAACTACACTATCAGTTCAGTCCTATGGGATCTTTCTATGTGCGCAAAATGCAGTAATTCCGTGTTAACAGTGACCCTGCACTTGGGGAATGCAATGTGCGTATGAACAGCTCAACATTCAGCCACTGCTTTTTCTTTCTCTTTTTTTTAATTTAAAAAATTTTTGTAGGGGAGAGCGCAAGTGGGGGAGGGGCAGAGAGAAGGGTACAGAAAGAGGATCTAAAGCAGGCTCTATGCTGACAGGCTGACAGCAGTGAGCCTGATGTGAGGCTCGAACTCACAAATCATGAGATCTGGAGAACTGGAGTCGGACGCTCAACCGACTGAGCCACCCAGGTGCCCCTTGCCATTGCTTTTTCAAAGCAGCATCCTCCACTGAGGTTGGAAGGACAGCCACAGCCAGACCCCTGGGGGCCAGCGGGACACTGGGACTGATCCTCGAGCTACTCTCGAGGACTGACTGCCTCTCCCAACTTCGCCATGGCAGGGTCTGCAGCCTGTGGCCTCTCCCAGCCCCAGGTGAGGGGCAGGGGGGTAGGCTGGGGAGCGGGGCAGGCAGAGGGCTTCTCCAAGAAGGGCGTGTCAGGTGCACACCTCCAAATGATTACTAAGTATCTGATATGAGCAAAGCTAAAAACTGCAAACTGAGATGGGGGAGGAAAACAAAATATGTACTCACTGGTTAAAGTGAAAAAGCCTAAGAGAGTGGCAGCGGGAGGAGGGGGGCAACTGCTTGGATCATCTGCTGCTTCCTTCATGCAGAAAATGCTGTTAGGCTCTAAAATGCCCAATGGTGTCTTCTGTCCAGCATTTGTCACTCAGAGTAACTACAGCAACTTTTCCAACAATGCAGAGACCCCAGGCGCACCAAGGCATGACTGAACTGGGGGAATGATGGACCACCCTCATTTCCACGTGTTTCCTCCACTGACCTAGTGTCTCAGCATTAGTGTAGCTTTAAATGCAGACTTTCCTATAGAATTTCTGGGATCCCTAGCCGGGATTAGAATATGTGTATGCCATGTACCCAAAGGCAGGGCTAGACTCTGCTGAATAAAGTCCTGCCCGTGGCGGTGGGGGCAAGACTTGGAGCCTCTGCAACAGAGCCAGGCTGCTAAGATTCTCCTGTTAAAGGGGTGCTGGGTGGCCTTCGAGAGACAGAGAAGAGAACGGGAAGGCTTCAGCTGGGGGGATGTTGTCACTGAAGGTGGCCTCCCAACCGCCTTCACAGTCACCTGCAGGTTTGTGATCATCACAACTTTGTTACACTATCAGTGGAATGAGCCACACTGATTACTCCTCTCTTGCAAAAGCGTCGCTTGTCAGGTCAACTATGTAAGACGACAACTTTCAAGTCTTGTAACCAACCTAGAAATCTGGTCTTGCTTGAAAAACCGGATTTTTTCTTCAGTGCAGCAGGAGTGGGGGGTTAGATGTATTTGATTCTCCATTGTTCCTGAAGCCGGCATGCCAATACTTAGGAACGGTCAACCAGGTAAAGCCAAAAGGCTGCCTGGGCCAACATGTGCCCTTGCAGAAACACTGATCCGGATGCCTTCCCAGATCGAGAGCCAGCAGGAACACAGGGCATCAATTCACTATCTGCAAAGTTATGCACGTACTGCACGGGCCACTCCCGGCTAGCATCCTGAAGAGTGATGCTGAAAAACCCCACTTAAATTAATTCGATGGGTTTTTTTTCCTTCAAAGCTGAAATCGCTTCCTGTAAGTACAGCGGGGATGGGCAGAGGAAGGAGCATTAATTTTCTTCAGATTTTCTGAAAAGCACGAAGACGTGAAAGCTGATGAATGCCAAATGTGTGTGTAATTTGGTAGTTTTAGGATGCAGTCACTGTTCAAGTATGTAAAACTAATCCATTAGCAGCTTTTAAGAGTCCATCTTTCCTAAGCTGTGCACCAGAAAGAGAGTTGGGCAAAACTTTTTCATTAATTCTTAAAATAACAGCTCAGTGAAGTATATAAAATGTCACATGAATTCATAATGACATCTTGGTCTATACCAACAGCTTTACTGCTTAAAAATATACGTATAACTGTTTTGTATTTGGGGACAGTCCCATCGCTACAGAGCTACTGTGACACTCCGTTGCATAATTCACACTGACATGTGAGACTGTTACAGGAGGCCGCTCAGGGAACAGAACTCTTCCATGTGCCCAAAGCTCCCAAGAAAGAATATGAGAGAAGGTGCTGAAAAGACAGTCCCCTTTCCCGAACATGGGATTGGTGCACGGGCAGGCCAGAGCCTGGGTGCACGGGTCAGACGAGGCGGTCAACACTACGGTTTCCTCACAGCACCCTTTCTGGCTTACCTCTCGAAGGACATAATTGTATTGTGAGTGTTTATGAAGTGTCCCCATAGTGACGGCCCTAGCTTTCCTCCTGGGCCCAGCAGAGTCCTCCTAATCATGAAGTCATTCAGGAAATGTCTGGCCTGTGAACAAGGTCCTTTTTCAAAGCTTTTTAGTGTCTCTCTGATGTTACATTTGTTTCCAAGACCCAAAACCATTCGCCCAAGGGAGCTGTGGTCTTTCCCACAACACACCTGTTCCTTCAGTGAGGAGCCTGCCTCCTTTCTCCTGGTAGATCTAACAAGACCACTTTCTAAACCGGATGGGCCCCATGAGTCACCCTACTCTACCATATCCCACCTGTTGGGAACTGGAAAATGAAGATGGCGCACGAACACTACTGCTTTAAACCGCGGCCACTACAAACGGCAGCATAGAAGCATTGGGAGTCCCTCCCTGGTCAGTTTCATCTTGTAATATTTTCAGACCTTGAGGGGAGGTGGCTGACAGATTAAGGACTTACTAGATATGATCACCAAAAAAAAAAAGCCAAATACACCAGGCACTATATTCGAGGTTCTACAAAGCTACTACTCCAAATGATTTTCCCATTTCTGATAGTCGGCAGTGACATATAAACACGTCACTCCAAATTCACACCATGTCTTCATCATCGCCTAGCTAGGCCTCCAAGTGATGATGGAGACAAGTGTGTCATCTCGAGGGTATGACCTCTTGAGAAGTGAGCAGCCACCTCCCATTTAGAAAAGCTTTTTCAAATATCTGAGATCAGAAGTAAAATGTTCCTGGAGACATCTTTTCAGTTACGCAAGTGCCTGAGGGCCAAGGGCCTTCAAATTCTTTACTCGCCATGCAGGAAATGCTCTGCATAGTTTGAAGTCCGAAAGGAACCTACGGGGTTGACGCAGAGAGGAACAGAACCAGGGGAGGGCGGAGGGAGCTTACCTTTAGGAAGGCTTTCTTCTCCAAAGTGTTCATGATAAATGGAGGGATGGCTGAAGTAAAGACAGATCCACTTAAGTCTTCATATTTATTTTCAGCTTATATTTTTTTCAACAATTTTACAAACCACTTATGTCACTTTTAGGCTATTTTCACTGGCAGAGTGAAATTATTTGCAGTAATTCTTTAAAATACTTTAGTATTAAAAAAAAAACTAAAAATAATGTGATGTCTTTACCAGCCATCAGACTTTATAATCTTGAAGGGAGCTTTACATGTCACTTTAAATATGCAACAGTACAAACAATGGGAACTTTTCTCTCCTGTGTTAATAAAACATATGCAACCTCCCCCAGGGACCCTCCCACATGGGGTCCAGTATAAAGATTTTGCCTTCAAAGAAAAAAAAAAAGAAAAAAGATTTCTGCCTTGAGTGACCCTGGAAAGGTTACCTAACTCCTCTGAGCCTCAGCTTTCTATTTTCCTTATCAATAAAGCAGAGAGAATTCTATCAAACTAGCTATGATGGTCAGATACAATAAAGCACGCAAAACTTTGGGTGGTGGTAGTTCATTTATGGTTTACCCATAATTTCCATCAGACTAAACTGTCACATCAACCCCTTCAAGATGGCAATTACCTCTATAGATTTCACTGGGATAGAAAGATTGTGTTTCTTCTCTGGGACTAAATAATGTTTAAAATAACCAAGCCTCTAGAAATAGATCTGTTGGGCAGGCTGAACTCCAAAGGGGTACCTTATATTTCAAAATGAGAAAGAACAAAACTAAAACCAAAAGCAAACACAGTGTGGAAGCAGGAGTTGCAGGCTTGGTTTTGGCAAATCTGGAAATCTGGGCTCAGCGGGCACGTTGGGGAGGGCGCCGAGCCCCTGGAAGGTCGGGGACAGTGTGCCGGTGCCAGACTCGGGGGACTCTTGTCCTATGTTTCAAGACTATGGTTTCCACTGGGCACCCACCTCCACAGCATTCTCCACTGTCTCCCAAGGGTGCCGTGAGGGTGCCTTTGTTAAATCAATTAACGGGGGCGAAATCAGAGAACCCCAGGGTGCTGGATGCCACTCAAATGTCCCTCAGAGTTTTCCTTCAGGCCTTTTGCTTCAACTTTTGTTGTCTACTACTGTGTGTCCTCTGATGAGAGTCACAATGACAAAAGGAACTTAAAGACAACAAAATACACTAGCGGGACAACCTGACAGCAGTTGATTAAGTAGGCTTCCCTCGAGAGCTTAATAGCCAAGTGTTTTTTGCATCCAGTTTAGATGATGAAATTAATCATACTGGTTTCTATTTGTTTCTGTAAACAGTACTGGACCTCCCAGATGCTCTGGTTTCTGAGTAAGTCTGAGAATCTTCTCTCAGCCTTTGGTCTGAGGGAAGCCCAAGGAGTGGACCAGAGTGTCTCAGAAGAACTAGACACAGTGTAGGCTTTGGCCGTGGCTCACGTTGACTCCAAGTTCTGCGAACAAAACTGAGTAGAAGCTCGGTGCACATCTTACGAGCTACTCTCACCAACCCGACTTGGTGCGTGTTTTAAGGGGCTCCGACTGATACAATAAATCTCCAGTAGAAAGTATTCTGATTCAAAAACTCTTCCAAGTTTCTTTTGAAGAGTGTCAAAAATCAGATCCTTTGCCTTCAGGTTCTCATAACCTGTACTGTCACCACCCAGGTCCAAACCCGTCCCCACCACTGGTCTGCAGTGATGGGCCAGCTTCCTGGCCGATCTCCCCAACCATCCCACCACCACTGCTGGCCCTCTTTGGCCTGCTCTCCCGGAGCCCACCACAGCGCCCCACAGCGCCCAGTGTCACGCAGCGAAAGCCTGAGAAGGATGACCCCACGCCCCTGCCCCAGCTGCTCCGTGGCCTCCCGCCCCTCAGACCGCAGCCAGGGCTTGCTGACAGGGAGCTACTCACCCATGCCCGGGGCCGCCATGAGAATCCTGGAGATGACCACCTGTGTGATGGCTTGTCTTGCAGCATTGGCTGACTCGCCCAAGCGGTTCCCATTCTCGTCTGTGACGGGAATGCCGACTTTGAGTTCCCTGCCGAGCAAAACACATGGAAAGAAGTTCACAGATGCCCTCTCGTGACGAGGCTGGAAACAGCACTGTGCTGGGGAAGCTCAAGTCCCTACTTAATCCAAGGACCCGCTCGGGTGTCATTTTTGGCACTAATGGCTCTGTTTTAAATACCACGAACAAGTTGTATGACAGGCACAGAAGTGAAATAACACTAGTGAACTCCCATTAAAAAAAAAGTGTTGCATTCTTAATAACAATATGACTCAAAGGGCAAGTATGCTAACTTAAAGATAAGGCTAATTCCTCTGCTGACGTGCAAACCTGAGCAACTTTCCAAATGAGAGGCAGATACAGAAAATGTGCCATTAGTAAGTAAACTGACTAGGCTAACGTAGGAATCACTAGTATGTGGCACTACTATTTAACTCTAGTTACTGACCCTAAAATTACAGCTCCTATTATTACCCTTTCTTGTTATGCATTCCAAAATGCTTTTTCTTGTCTTTTCTTCTCTTTTAATTTTTTTTTTGCCAGTGCTATAAAACACTTCCGAAGATATACATTAATATTATTTTAAATCCAAGAAGATGATTCTGGGCCGTGGCAGGGGAGAACTTATTAGAGAATCCACTTTCTGTGCACAGACCTTCTTCACCTAGCTCTAGCACAGATAAATGTTGGTTTGGGATACACGTGTTAAACGTTTTACTAGGCAGAAGTAGAAAGAACATTCTAACCTCCCACATACCCACAGCCTACGTTAGTAATTAGCAAGTAAGTCACCGCTAAGCTTGCTTCATTAATGGACCCATCTCTGCGCCCACAGCAGATTACTTTGAAGCAAACCCCAGGTCTCATATAATTCTATCTGCAACTATTAATGTAATTTTTTTTAAGTTTCGACAAAACTAAATATTACAAGAGACTCCACTGTCAAGCACCCGTCCCTTCAAAGACTACGTACAGATCTTACCTTTGCCTCATTAATGGGATATTAATGCAATTAGCAGCAGCTACGGCAGCAAAGGGAACGAAGCGTCCGATGAGTGGGGAGACATGCTGCAGAAAAGAGAATTCCAGAAGCATCATCTTACTTTGCCCGTATGACCGAATGCAAATACTCATTTCTCCCTGAACACGGCTCAAAACCCAGAGTCTTATTTGCATGGAAACTCCGGCTAGGAGTACTTTCAAAACTTGTGGCCTGGTGGTGTCCGTCTGCTTCCAGCATGGGCACACTTCTGAGACATCTGACGGCTTAGCGTGGCTGCTAGACCGGGGGGTGGGGGTGGGTGGGGGGCTTTGGAGTCGCAGCCCTGAGCGCAGGCGCTGGTATCCCCACCTCTCCGGGGCTGTGGGCACAGGCACGCTCCTCCGCATACAGCCTCTAGTGGGCAGTGAGGGTGGGGAGGCACTGGGCCCAGTGCCAGGGTCACACCAGGGGCTTGGCACACGGTGTTGGTGACAGCCCTTCCCAAGCTCGTTGGAAGACACAACTGGACTTGAACTGTTCTGGGAAACAATCGAGAGACTTGGAGCCAGGCAGGTGAGAGGCGATGAAGAAGCTGCACTACGGAAACGAGAATCCAGGTACCTTGGTTAACGCGTTGAGTCCCAGAGCTGTTGCGACGGCTCCAGTTGTTGCAGAAACATAAGCTGTTCCCAATTCACTGAAAAGCAAGAGAAAAACAAGGCGTGAGCCACGAGTGTCCGTCGGGAAGGTTGGGTTCCGCGTTTCCTGAAGAAATGAGGGGAAACTGTGAAAGGGCATGACTGAGAGCAGAGCACCCACAAAAGGACACTCATTGTCACTCTACAAACAGAAATGCAGAAGGGGAGCAAGCTGGCCCTGGGGAAGGGGCACCCCTCGCGCACAAGCCGACGGCCAGGTACAGTGAGCGGCCGTCGGGGGCAGGTTCCGGGGTGGGATGCAGGGGCTGTGCGTGGGCACGAAGCCACAGTGCGGGCGGAGCGGCCTGGTCTGCGTGTTGGCAGCTCCTCTGCTTATGCAACAGATGCCTCTCCAAACAGAGACACACACCCAAAGTAAACCCGCACGGCCGTGGTTCTTAAAATGCTAGACCCTATCATACCGAATGCTGCTGGTCCCATCCTCAGCAGTCAGCCAAGCACGGCGCTTCTCTCTCATGTTAAAATAAATTTTAATTCAAAGCGTTGGAAGAAACGAAGGTGTGACGAGCACTGTTGGTGGCGGATTTCCCGAGCCTTTGCTCTACTCGGGGGCAGAAGACTGTGGACTGTCAAAAGCCATGTGAAGTGATACAACAAAGAAAGAAAACACTTTCAAGTGCTGTACAAGTTGGGCTGAAAGTTTTGGTTAACGAATCACTTCGGGCGGTAGAAACAGTGTTTTACCAGATCGGCTCGGTAGGTGACTTATTTTAAGGACAAATCCTGGGGCGCCTGGGTGGCTCAGTTGGTTAAGTGTCCGACTTTGGCTCAGGTCAGGATGTCACAGTCTGTGAGTTTGGGTCCCGCGTTGGGCCCTGTGCTGACAGCTCAGAGCCTGGGGCCTGCTTCACATTCTGTGTCTCCTCTCTCTGACCCTCCCCTGCTCATGCTTGCCTCGCCCCTCAAAAATTGATAATAAAAACATCAAAAAACCCCAAAAAGACAAATCCTCGATGGAAGTCCCCAATTTCTGCAGAGATCACATTACTGAAGCCGCTACTTTGGACGCTGTTGTCTGGCCCCAGGCTCAGGGTAGATGAGGGCACAGCCTATCACTGGCCCCAGGCTGGCCCTGGACCTCCTGCCAGGCATTCTGCAGGGGGAGCCTGAGGGTGTGGGAGACAGACCCACCTACCAGCGCCACCGACAGCACGAGTCCTGTCTGAGAGGGCAGGCTGGACAAGACAGAAGGGAAGAGAAGAAACACGACTGAACAATGTGCCCCATGACGCTCCAACAGCATCACCAAGCCATCTGGCACTGAATCAAGTGCACACTGGAGAAGCGCAGGGACGGGGAAGTCTTAGGGCCTTACTTCACAGTGAGGGGGGCGTCTCCGCTTCTGTTGGTGTAGTTGACCACGGCGTTGAAGGACTGGTTAATCCACTGCCAGAAGAGCACCGCCGGCGTGGTCCTAAAACAGAGCGATCCATCACACACCGGCCATCGCCTTGACCTAGCCGCTGTGCAGAACAGAAAATGTGAACACCAGTAACCAGAGGGGAGACGGACTGTGGAAGGAGGGCCCTAGGTCAGTGACCGTGCATTCTGGGTTGAGGGCTTGGACCTGAATGGCAGGGCAGACTTTCACCCTCTGGATCTCAGCTTCCTCGTTCTTTAGATAGGAGTAACGCCAAGCTTGAAGGGTTATGGTGAGGATCGAGTTATCTTCCTTCAATTTTATCTTAAATCTGTAGAGAGCCTGGCATGCATACAGCAGGCACTCAACAGATGTCAGGTCCCTTCTCATGGGGAAAAAAGAAGCCATTTGTAGGCAAAGTAGCCCCGATGCCTCCTAACGGCGGGTATGAGCCTACATGTCTATAGTTGTGTCATATGAATGGATTCAAAAGAGAATTTGTTTAGAGGGTGTTTTAATTTTCTTTCTCCATCTCATTTCCTTTTGGGTCTAAGACTTAGGGAAAAACTCAGTCTCCCTTTGAACAAAAAGAATACTATTTATTCTACACAGGGAAAAGTGAAAACAACCCCATAGGGTTACAACATTTATACAAAATGGAACTCAATGTGAAGTGACATTTCTTTCAATAAAACTATTTACATGCAAAACTGTACTTGAACCTTCGGTGATACAGAATGAACTACTATCACATTTCCATAACTTACCTATAAAATGTCATCATACAACCTGTGATGGTCATGTTCATTGGAACCTGAGCTGACATTCTTCCTATCAAAATCATCTTTTCACCAGTGTCGGGATGAAAAGCTGAATCATAGATGTATTTTGCTCTCCATAATTCATTTTCTGTGAGACCTGGAGGAATGACTCCTTGCCTAGGGAAACAAGAAATAACAAGGGAAACTTCATGTCATTGATCTCACCAGTGCTCTAGAGAGGTGTGGCTACAAAGTTCTTGAGTTTCTGCTTACCTAAAACATATGTGCCTGTGACTGAAATTTTAGTAACATAAAAGACGGTAAACACAACGTACATTTCAAACCCATATATCTCAAAGGATCTATAATTTTGAAAAACAAAAATGTACCTGGTATCTTAAAATATTCAACTGTGAAATATCCTTTGTTTTAAATGGCATACTTAAAAACATATCTTGAGGAGCACCTGCGTGCCTCAGTCAGTTAAGCATCTGGCTCTTGATCTTGGCTTAGGTCATGATCTCACAGTTTGAGAGTTCAAATCCCAAGTCGGGCCCTGCATTGACAGCACAGATCCTGCTTGGGATTCTGTCTCTCCCTTCCCTGCGTTCCCCCCTCTCTGTCCCTTTCTCAAAATAAATGAATGAAACTTTTAATAAAAATAAAGAAATAATAAAAATGTATCTTGAACTTTGCAAATTCTAAAATACTTTTAACCAATTAGACAAAAGCTATGGTGATCAAGAACATTAATTTACTTTTAAACCTACAGATTTGAAATCCTAGGTTAGAGGCTCATTATTTTATCTTGTTATCAAAGAAACTTATGTTCATTGCTAATAATTTATTTTTAAACCTACAGATTTGAAACCCTAGGTTAGAAAGGCTCATGTTTTAAAAATGTTTTTTATATATTTTTGAGAGACAGAGAGAGACAGCGTGAGCAGGGGTGGGTCAGAGAGAAAGGGAGGTACAGAATCTGAAGCAGGCTCCAGGCTCTGAGCTGTCAGCACAGAGCCCGACACGGGGCTCAAACTCACAAACTGTGAGATCATGACCTGAGCTGAAGTCGGATGCTCAACCGACTGAGCCACCCAGCTGCCCCAGAAAGGCTCATAATTTTATCTTGTTATCAAAGAAACACATGTTCATTGCTAAAAATTTAGAAAACACAGAAACTCATTACTGCGATTCAAACCACTCAAGCCTTTAACTACTCATTCCCATTGATACCCTTTTGGTGAAGGGCTCAGTCTTGCAGGATCTGAATACACCACTTAGGATCTTTATAATAAATACCAGACTTGCTGCTTTATAACCACCTTTTTAAAATGAGAAATATTTTGTAAACATTTCTATCTTTCTTCATCAATATCATCTATACTGGGCTGAATAGTGTCTCCCTTCTGCCGCAATTCATATTCACCCAGAACCTCAGAATGTGACCCTTTTCAGAATCAGAGTCTTTGTGGATGTAACAATTAAAATGAGGTCATGCTGAATTAGGATGGGTCCTAAAGCCAATGACTGGTGTCTTTAGAAGAGCTACATGCAGACAAAGATGGCGGCCCCATGACAGCAGAGGCAGAGATGGGAATAATGTAGCTGCAAGTCAAGGAACATCAAGCATGCCCTGGGCCACCAAGAAGCTGCATGAGGGGAAGAAAGATTCTTCCCTAGATCCTTCTAAGGGAGAGGGAGATGGCCGTCCAGAGGCCTGGATTTCAGACTTCTAGTTCCCGAACTGCAACAGAATGCTGTTTTAAGCCACTCAGCTTGTGGTAATTGGTTATCACCACCTTAGGAAATGGAACACATCATCCTTTCAAATGCTACAGTATCCCACTGACTCTCAGCAGATTATCCCAATCCCTTATTGTTGGGCATTTTAATTGCTTCTAATCTTTCCATTTGTAAAGGATGAGGAAGTTAATCTTCTTACAGATAAGTCTTTCCCTGCATCCAAGATTATCTAGAAAGAGTACATTTGCTTGTGGGCAAAAGTTATGTGAAACATTGAGACTCTAAATATGCCTTTTATCCTTTTTCTCTACTTGGCTAGGTCTTTGTACTATCATCAGCAGCAACCTCATTGTTGGAGCAACTCACATGTATACTTAACATACTGTGGGTGATCCCGTGAGTTGCGTTACCCGCTGCCCAGAACATATTTATCTTTACGCAGTCAGGTAGGAACGAATGCCTAGCAAGGCCTGACCTACTTCAAGGTTGTACAGTCATCTCTACATCTTATATTTTCATTATTTTTTGTTGTTGTTGTCAATGAAGTTTTCAATTTATTTGGAATTTATCTTAAGTTATAAAAATGTGAAATTTGCTTAATTTTGCTTTCCCCCCGGCTGGCCTGCCATGCTAACACCAAGATTTAAATGCTATGTCATCGCCAGCTGACATCCTGTGAATGCCTGGCTTGGTTCAAGGCTTTCTGTGGACTTGCCACTATCTATACCTTGTGGGGCTGATGCCCATGCTTTAACAGATGGTCCATTTTATGCCGGTAAGAACAGTGGTCTCTCCTGCCACAACTCCTCATTTTCTTTTTCAAAAGTCCCTGAATTACACGCATTGTTCTTTCAGACAACGTCTGGGTGGCTCACAGGGCTGAGCATCTGACTTTGGCTCAGGTCATGAGCTCACGGTTCATGAGTTCAAGCCCCATGTCGCGTTCTGTGCTGACAGCTCAGAGCCTGGAGACTGCTTCAGCTTCTGGGTCTCCCTTTCTCTGCTCCTCCCTTACTCATGCTCTGTCTCTCTCTCTCAAAAAAAATAAACATTAAAAAAATATTTTTTAAAGAATTGTTTTGTCAATTTTAAATGTTGATTTATTTATCTTTGAGAGAGTGGGGGGAAAGAGCTGAGAGAGAGTCGGGGGAGGGGCTGAGAGAAAGAGAATCCCAAGCAGGGTCCGTGCTGTTAGCACGGAGACCGACCTGGGGCTCGATCCCATGAACTGGGAGATCACCACCTAAGGCAAACCCAAGAGTTGCGAGGCTCAGCCAACTGAGCCCCCCGGGTGGCCCTATTTTGTCAGTTTGATAGGTGAACACACTTGTATTTATATGGAAACTCTACTGATCTGAAGAGAACCTCTGCCATATGAAGACCATCTATCCAGAAATACTGCACATTTCTCGAGTTACTCAAGGCTTCTTTTAATGACCCCCAGTGGTCTTCTAACTGCCTCACGCTTATGACAAGTATATGCCTGACATCTTATATATAGATATATATGTTTTTTGGTCTTTTTAATGATATTAAAAAATACTGTCTCATTATTGCTGGTGTATAGGAAACTGTGGACTCTTTGGGTGTTGCCCACTCATCATATTTCCTTATTTGTTCCACTAGCTTTTAGTTGATTGGTAAGAATATCATTAGAAAGAAAGAATGAAAAAAAGAAATTGTCTCATGTCTTTAAGATCTCTACATATTGTTTGTTTTTTTAAGTTAAAAAAATTTTTTTAATGCTTATTTTTGAGAAAGAGAGACACTAAGTGGTGAAGGGCAGAGAGAATCTGAAGCAGGCACAGAGCCTGATGTGGGGCTTGAATTCACAGACCCCGAGATCATGAACTGAGCCGAAGTTGGACACTCAACCGACTGAGCCACCCAGGCGCCCTTTAAGTTTGTTATTTATTTAAGCAATCTCTACATCCAACACAGGGCTTGAACTCAGGACCCCAAGATTAAGAATCACATGCTCCACTGACTGAGCCAGCCAGATGCCCCTCTTAGTTCTTTTTTATGTTTACTGAATTAGTTAGGGCTTCTAGAACAATGTTATACAATAGTGAAGATAAAGGCATCCTTGACTTGCTCCTGACTTCAGAGAGAATGCTTTATAGTGTGATTTTAGGAGAGTGTTCTCCTGGATGTAAAACAGGCTCATGTTCAAGTCAGAGAAAAAGAATTAAACAGTTTTCTTTAGTCCAAGACTTCATGGAATATTTAAAAAGTCAATGGGATAAGACATCCTCAAGAGTGGGACATGGGGGAATGCCTGGCTGGCCCAATAGGTGACACGTGCAACCCTTGATCTGGGGGTTGTAGGTTTGAGCCCCACATTGGGTTGGGAGATTACTTAAAATCTTAAAAAAAAAGGATGGGATGTAAACTTTTCTTAATTTGACTATGGAAGACCCTTTCTGTGTGTGTGTGTGTGTGTGTGTGTCTCCTCTCGGTCTCTGGTGTTGGGGGGAATTTTCCACGGGACTGCTTTTCTGCAGAGCGGTCTAGGAAGTCCAGTTGTACGGTTTCACCATTTAGCACCATGCCAGCTGCTCATGTGGGTGGAACACATAGTCTTTACCATATTAAAGAAACATTGTACCTTATTCCCGGCTGATAAGTTATTTTCTGAGAAACACATGGATAACTTTACCTTCTTTCAGGCATCTATCAAGATGTGCCTTTCCTGCTTTGCTGTGATAAACTACAGTGACAGATGCCCTAAAATAAATCACCTTTTTTATTCCTGGAATAAATCCTACTTGCTCACGTTTTAACATGAGGCTGGATTTGATGTGCTAGTATTTTATCTCAGATTTTTTGCCTTATTAATTTGTAAGATGGGCCACTGGTTTCCTTTAGCATCCTGCTGTCATTTACTGTAGCAGGGCTGCACCTGAATTGGGAAGCATCTCCTTTTTCGGAAAGTTAAATCGGCTTTATTACGGTAGAAATTAAATGCAATAAAAGTCACCCATTTTAAATGTATGATTTGAGGAGTTTTGGAAAACGTACATAGGGGTGTAGCCACCTCCAGAGTCATGGTACGGAATGTTTTCATCTCCCCAAAGTCCCTTCGGGCCCCTTTGTGGTCACTGCCCCATGTATCAGAACTTGCGCTACAGCCCGTGGCCTGCTTCTGAATGGCTGTGTGCTGAGAGAGAGAGAGGTCTGTACGTTTTTAGAGGGTTGTAAAATTTAAAAAAAAAAAAAAAAAAAAGAAGAGGGCAGGGCGCCTGGGACGCTCAGTTGGTTAAGCATCCGACTCTTGGTTTCCACTCAGGTCATGATCTCATGGTTCGGGGGTTTGCGCCCCACATCAGGCTCCGTGCTGACAGTGCAGAGCCTGCTTGGGATTCTCTCTCTTTCCCTCTCTCTCTCTGTCTTCCCCACTCATGCTGTCTCTCTCTCTCAAAATAAACATCAAAAAATTAACAGCAAAAATAACCCAGAAGAACATGCAAGAGAGACTATGTGGCCTGCAGAGCTGGGAACGTTTCCCCTCCGGCCCTCCTCGGGAAAGGTGGGCCACCCTGTGTCCTTCACTGCCCCCACGGAAGATTCATGCTGCTCTTAGGAAGAACTGTTAGCTTCTCTGCAATGTTTTTATGCCTTTTCAACTCCTCCAGCTGTCTTTTCCTCTCCACCTCTCCTCTTTTTATGGCTTTTGTGCCAGATTCAGAGGACACTCGCTTCTCTGAATTCCTGACGTGAGCTTCTGCGGTCCTCCCCGCCTTGTCCTCCAGGACAAAAGTACAACCTTCCAGGACATCTGCTGTCGCGCTAGTCTCTCTCGACGCGCCAGCACGTGCTACAATCCGGCCAGCCTCAGAGCTGGTCACGAGCTTTACAGCCTGCGCTTGCTTCCTTCCCTAACCACCAGCGACGGCACACGCCTGCCTTGTGCATGCTGCTCGTGGCCGGAGTGCCCGCCGCGCCGATTCTCAGCCTCCGGCCGACTCTCCCGGACAGCCGGAGTCTGTGAACTACTGTCTGTGGCTTGTCTGCCTCACCAGCTAAGAGTGACTTAATTTTTTAAAAGGTTTAAAAAAAAAATCCAAGAAGACAGAAACCGTCTGTGGTCCACAGAGCCTGAAATCTTTCTTCCGTGGTCGTTTACGGAGATGGCTGTGACCTCTGCATTACTAGTGCTCCTCTCTTGACTTCACGATGACCTTTGAATTGAGGAACTGCAGCCCAAACCTACAAGCCTGCCACCCGCATCTTTGCATCTGAGCTCCTGCCTGTGGGGTTTACTCATTGAGGTTTTTAGCACAGAAGCAACTAACCTACCCTTATTCTTAACAACTTGTTTTCTACATGATGCTGTCTCCATCTGGAGATAGAAAAATACACAGAGGGCAACAGATGCTGCGGAGTAGCTAAGAGTAGGAAGCAGAGCGCTGGGGACGGGGACCTCCCAGATCGGGACTCAGGAGCTGGAGGGTTGGCCGTCTTATTTTCAGGTTACCGTGAACCCTGGAGATCTGCGCTTCACTCACCATAAAATAGGCTAAGCTATGCCTTCCTATTTCTTCTTCGTGGTTAAAAAGTTGTAAACTCACTAAGTGAAGGTTTAGAGACAATAGGTCACGTGATGACCTATTACTACAGTCATCAAAAGACATAACCATTAACGTTACCTGTAATCATGCACCACTTTTCTTGCATTCTCTAGTTGTTCATTGGTTAAGAGAATATTCCTGGGATCCGTTACAGTGAAGAAATGATTGGCTCGTCCGACAAAAGTGCTTTGATCCCATCGAGGTTCCTTGATGTTAATATTTGGTGGAAGTTCTCCAGACATCGTCCTGGACTGGAGAGGGTCAAAAAGACCAGTCTAGTTAAGACTTACAACGTTCCTGTACATTTTACAAACTTATAGTCATATTAACTGCCAGGTAAAGATTTATGTACGTTCCTCTTTACAAAAATAACTTTGCTATAAATGGCAGAAAGATCATATAAATCCAAAGCTTACTTTGTCTGAGAGTCTCAACTGATCTTAACCACATTTCAATAATTTCCCACATATTTCTCTTTATAAACACATAGTATTCCTTAACCTCTGGAAGCCTAGAAATCCTCTAGAAAAAATAGAAATATGAGAAGTTAAAAATCACATCAGCAGTAACTGAAGGAAAAGCCCTTTTCTGGGTGCAACAATCAATGTCAAACTACCACCGCACTCTGGTCTCCTAAATTTGTGATTTCTCCCTGTAGGAGTGACCAATTATGCAAAAAAGGGTGAAATGCTAACCATTCTACAGTTAGAACAAGGTCTAGATTCAGGCAGGCTTGTTCAGCATATAGACCACCAACCAAAAAGGACAAGTTATGTTCTTCAGTCTAACATGGTGGAAAAAGCCCATTGGGACAATCCCAACACTGTAGCATTTAATTTCCCTCATATGATACTTATTTTATGGCTAAGGACCGTTACTATTTTCCCAACAGTAACTAACTTCTTTGGATGAGTGATACACATTTACTTTTAAAACTGCACAGTGTTATTAAAATGCATGCTTAGGGGAATATTCTGAATAATGTAAGCTTATTGTAGAAAATACAGAAAAAAGAAACAAAAGTCTCTAATTTAGCCATGCTGAAATTAACATCCTCACAGACATTTTTTATACATATTATAATATAAATAAAAAAACAGAGTTGATATCATACCCTGTATTTTACTTTCCTGATTTTTTTTGTGCTTATTTCATAAGCATTCCCCACGGCACTAAATATTCATTTTGGGTTTGTAACAACGTCTTTAATGTTTAAGTTATTTCCAGTTTTTCACCATGATAAATCATGTTGTATCCTTGCCTATGATCTTTTCCCTCCAAGCTGGTGATCTCCTTAGACTCGACCTCTCTGCGTGACATTAGCAGATTGAAGGATTGAACCACTGTGAAGGCTTCAAATCATTGCTTTTTTATTCCTGTCTCCTTCCCCTCCCTTTCTAATACCAGTTCAAATAGTAGCTTTCTTTTCCAGGTGCTTCACAAGTCCTTAGGTACATTAGGATGCCAGGTGCAGATGCTGGGCGCTCTGGTCACCGTGCTTTACCAAACTCTCAAATTCATATGCACCACAACCCACTGGATCAGAAGCGAACGTGTGAGGAGGACAGGCGTGAGGGGTCCAGCGCGTGTGAGACAGCTGGTCAGGAGTCTGAGGCGGTAAAAGTCAGCTGGGCTATTCATAAACCCGGCTGGAGTAGCAAACACGGAGGAAGCCAACCGCAAAGTTAATGGGAAACCATATTTCTCTCAAGGTCACAACGCGGCTGTCAAGTGTCATAACATCATCCTTCCTTGAATGACCACTGCTTTCTTGTATCACTCAGATGCCTTGTTTTCTATAATCACAAACTGTGAGAAACTTTGCTATTTGAAATTGAAACACAAAGAATGAAACATCTCACTCTTCGCAAAGAAAAGGAGCCTGGATTTCCAGCCTAGGCGTGGAGCTGCAGATTACAGAGTTTCTGGACATGACATTCCACAAATTTTTAACTTTGTAATTTCCGAGGCAACAGGGCAGTGTGACCACTTCTCTGTCCACGACTTCACACCCAGCCCTGGTTGAAGCCAATCAAATTATTGTTTCACTAAACTTTATCTAAAGTCCACTGTCCTCCAAGATGCTCTGTAAGACTTATCCCCTCCTTTGCTGGTTCCTCTGGTATGTGGTCTCCCTCAATGCAAGAAGCCAATGAAGGTGACTTTGTTGGACTACAGGTTTGGTGTGTCCCTGCTGGGTTTTGGCTGATTGGGCCACAGCAAGAGAAACATCTCAACTTCAAATTAGAGCACATCAAAATCACAGGCCATATAGTGCACATCAAAGAGCAGTGCCATTAAATATGAATTAGAATACCTCAAATGTGTTACTTACAAAACATACAAAAAGCAAAACAAAAACTCCAATCACACCCAGGAGAGCAGGAGCTTCCAGACTTGTCTGCTGAGACACCTTCGTGCCCCCCAGGGGGTGGAGGGGATTCAGCAGCTGGGGCTACAGCAAAGGAGGTTGACAAGGAGTAACTGGCGTGAGGAAAAGCCGGGCTGAGGGGTGTCCTAGAAACCAGGTCAGGGGAGTCCCCGGGCAGGCCAGCGGGCCAAAGTGAAGAGCACCTTGTAGGTGGTTACCCCCACTTTGGGAATGCGAAGACGTGAGAGAGAAACAGCCCCCTGCGGAGCCAGTCTAGGGGGAGGGGAGCCCTGCAGAACTCTGCGCTCTCTTAAAACCCTAAGCAATGGTGGTAGCAAGCGGGGAGAGACGGCACACGCATGTGAAATGTCCCTCCTTGGGGAATGGTTTGTCCCTGCAAAGGCAATTACTCTCTCCCGTCTGGAGACTGACTCAGTAGGCCTAGCAGAAGGCGGGGCATGTGATTCTGCAGGGGCTCAGGCCAGGTCCGTGGGTGCCAGGCCAGGCCGCACCTACAGTTGGGAGCGGTTTCCCTGCATTTCTCAGCGCGGCCTAGGCTGTCCCTCCGGCCTCCACACTCACTGTGCTCCCCAGTGGATGTGCGATAGGGATTATTCCCATAAAATGGAGAATCAAGTAATCTTTCTTCCCTTGACCTAGGATCCTCACCATCACCACTGCTCCTTTACACTTATCGTACATCATCCCCAAAATTCAAACGCTGCTTTCACAGAATCCTGGTTCTTAACAACAAACCATCTCCAATTTGTGAGGGCTATCAAATGATGTGCTGTTTTCCAATACTAATTTTGTGGTAATTGGTTATAGTGGCAAAAGGAGACTAATACAGCGCCATTCTCTCTACTTAGATAGGATTTCAAATATGGAGGCTGGCTAAGAAATACCAATCAGCCTTGATAACTTGTCTCTGCTGCCCATGAATTTCAGAAACACAAAGCCTAATTAGGAATGTCGTATTAACACGCTCACCAAGAGAGCTGGTCTCAAACCAGGTAAAATTTTAATTATTAACTGTGACTCCCATGTTTTAGTTAAACAGTCCTTATTGCACACATGAACCTTGAAGCACACTTCCCTTTCTCAACACTGGAGGGAGTAAGTAAGTCATCATGACGCACAACCTCATGCCGATACTGGGGGCGGTGGGAAGGATCAAGAAGCCAGATGGTTCCGCAGAAAGTTTCAGAACACAACATGTAGATCTTTGGATTGCCAAAGTAGCACAGATCGAGGGAAAAAATGCCACACCTTCAAGGGACAGACTGCACAGGACGCCAAAGAATGTGTCCAAGAACTTGTGAGGGTGGCAGCGTCATCACACCTGAAGCGAGTGCAAGATGCCACCTGGAGACTCAGAAGGCGGCGGTGGGGAGGGGGCTCCCGCGCACATCTACCTGAGGCTTCATGCTCACGGAGAGCTGCTGAGATCCCTTCAGGAATTCGGAGAGGCCATGAAGGAGAGAAAGGACTGGTGGAACATCATAGCCGTGAGGAAGTATGAAGAGCTTCCCCAGCAGGGACTTCCGAGCCAGTTCCCAATGGGCCTGACAATGGCGCAAAATGTTACGGTCCACACAACGCCATCTTGGCGCACTTCTCACATTCCACAGAAATGACAGGAGAGGGGGTGCTGAGGAGGGACGGAGGCTGTTAAGGGTCCAGAAAAGAGATATTATAGATAAATGGCTGGTGAAGGGGACCACTTTATACATTTTAGTAGCTGTAAGGAGCTTCCTGAAGCCTGAGCAAGTGAAGTATTGGTTCTGACTTAATCAATTCCATGAGGGGCGCCTAGGTGGCTCAGTCAGTTGAGTGTCTGACTCTTGACTTCAGCTCAGGTCATGATCCCAAGGGGGTTGTGGGATTGAGCCCTGCATTGGGCTCCGCACTGAGCATAGAGCCCACTTAAGAATTTTTTTCTCTCTCTCTCCTTCTGTCTCTCCCCATCTCATGTGCTCTCTCTCTCTTAAAAAATACATACATACAGGGGCGCCTGGGTGGCTTAGTCAGTTAAGCGTCCGACTCTTGGTTTTGGCTCAGGTCCATGATCTTGCGGTTCAGGAGTTCGAGCCACACATCGGGCTCTGTGCTGATGGTGTGAAGCTTGCTTGGTATTCTCCTTATCTTCCTCTCTCTGCCCCTACCGTGCTTGTGCTCTCTGTCTCTCTCAAAATAAACAAATAAACTTAAAAAAAAACATACATACATACTTTATATGTTTTCTGTGGTTGACTGACATCACTTTGCAATTAAAAGAAAGCCAAGGCTTTATCACTTAAAGACAAAATCACTTGGAACAAATGGAGGATGTGGTTATCTGGCACTATTAATAATTAGAGAATTAGACAGCATTTAAATGACATTTCTAAAGAGATTACTTTACATATTACATACGTTGATTCATTAATTAACCCCTGAAAGGGGACAGAAATAATCTCTTAGGAGGAAAACCGTCAGAATTCAAACTCTTGGCTAAGGTTTTGTGTAAGTATAATTATCAGGGAGCCTCATCAAAATAAACTTCTCCTCTTTTTTATTCATTCATTCACAAACAAAATTACTTGATATATTCAATATACACTAAGTGCCTCTCTTATACCCAACACTGGCTGGGTCTTGGGTTTGAAAGACCCAACACACAGTGAACAGTAGTTGAAAAGCAAACACGTTTTAATGATTACAACCTGAATTTCTCCCAAAAAACTTGCAGACATCTTTCGAACATAGAGCTTATTATGTACAGACATCACCCCATGCTGCTGATAAAGTCTTTGAGTTATCAGAGTACAAATCTATACACACGTTTCAAAAATACCCATTATGTCAATGGAGTAAGCCTGCTCTGAAGAACATAATGACTAAGTCACAGAATGTATAAGCTTTTAAAGCCAAAATGAATGGCATGATCAGGTTCCTCCAATCATAATACAGACCTACATCGTCTATTATGGGCCTCCTGGCCATGTTAACAAACTCCATCTCCTTCCAAGTCAGTATTTAAATTACATCACAGTCATCACGAACAATTCTGGGGAGGGCACTCCTGTTAGATGTCACACAGTCAGTGCAAAGCTATACAAGGGTGAAAGCCATCCTCTGGTTCCGAGAACCCCGACCACCTCCTACCACATATAAGCCTTCATGGCTGCTGAGGTTGGCACCAATTAGGCAATGGTGATCCGTTTGGTTTCCAAATAAGTTCGCTGAATGAGCTACTTAGCTGAACTTGAATTCATGGCTCCCAGCTGTACTTAACCAACAGTCTCAGAACTTGGGATCCCTGAATGGAGGGGATGAGGGAAGTGGTGTGCAGTAGTTAGGCAACTGTGTCTGCGGAGGCAGCAGATCGGAGTTCAAGTCCCAGCTCCACCAATGACTCTGTGGCCTTGTATGCATTAGCCACTGAGCCAAGTTCCTGGATCTTTATGGACAAAGTTGGCATATTCCCCAATAATAACCACTAATATTTAACAACCATCTATTCTAAGGGCTTTCCTCATATTGTCAACTCATCTAACCCTCACAACAGTTCAGTTCCCAAAGGTGGGGCGCTAACTTGCTCAGGTGCGTAGGGAGCATTGTAATGTGAACCTAAGTCATCTGGCTCCAGAAAACCCTCCTCCCCGGAGAAGGGGGTCGTGACCAGGAGAGCACTTCCCCGCAGATTCTGATTCAGGAGAGCTGTGGGTGGGGTCTCAGAATTAGATTCTTAAGAAGTAGGCCAGGGAAATCCTATGATTAGTAAGTCTGGGAAACACTATGCTGGAAAGAAGATAGAAATAATAAATAAATAATGACCAAATGCCCTGCCAGTTAAACGAAGATGCTTACCCTCTTGCAGGGCCGGGGTAGACATTTGGATGACTCCCTGCCCATTAAGACTGACTGATGGGGCTGCTCTTTCTGGCTGGTTCCTGTTGAGAGGAGGCTCCTGCCCTGTGGCCTGGTCCTGTGAGCACTTGCCCTGACAGTGCATGGAATCAGATCTGGACTGGACTGAATGCAGTGTGGACTAGAGTCCTGATTCTGTCTTCTCCTTTCTAGGCATATCACTGGGTGAATCCCTTCACATTTCTGGGCCTTGATATTATCATCTATAAAATGGAGGTAAGAACTGGCTCGCAGAACAAGCTGGGGTACACAAGAGAGCTTTTAAGTTTTTATTAATTGTAAAATGCCACACAAAGGTAGGGAGCATTTCTAACAAGCCAGGTCCCTGTGAGTGGAAGCTTCTGTCCTCACTGGCTAAAGTCCTTCCCATAAATCTAGTCACTGATAATGGTGGTGGTGATGGGGTTGGGGAAGAAATGGACCGGAGCCTGGCTGCCTGAGGAAGATGATCAAAAATGTCTAACCAAAATAACCTTCCTCCAAGATAAACTTCATTTCAAACTTTTAGCTACGTGCCAAGGACATCCTTAACTATTGCGAGAAAAAAATTTTCCCCCAAATCTTGCAGGAGACAAGTTAGCTGAGAATATGCTTTTTATCAGGGACTTAGTAACCAAGACCTTTAACCCTGGCTAAAGATTAACAATGGAAATTAAATTATGAAACTGTACACTTGCTGTTGATTAATACAAATGCAAGTCTGAAAGAGGTAGGAAAGCCTGGTTGCCCTGGTGTGCTTAGTTAGGGCCGGGCAGGTGTGAGACACGCCGTCAAAGTCACTGTCGGGGACATGACTGAGTGCCCATTATGTGCCAGACGTGAGGCTTTCCAGGCATGATTCAATGCCAGATCCTCATTTCTGTCCTCCAGGAAAACGTCCCTCATTCTGTGGAGTTGCTCAGAAAAATCAAGTCCCACGCCCAATATGGCACAACCCGGAATTCGTGCTTCTGTCTGACTTTCCACCACGTTTCTGACTCTTGGGAGGGCATAGGTGAGGGCTGTCAAGGGCAACCCCTCTAATCAAGGAGCCCAGCACATTCACTAATTGGTTTGGGCTGGATGTCCAGACATTACATCCCTTTCTTAAGGGTGTGGCCACACAGGAGACCAAATTATAGACCAGAAAGTTGAATCCTGTGCCAAGAACTAGATTCCTTCAAAGCACATTTCCACTCATCCATGGCATTCTGCTGCACTCTCCTCTATTCCAGGGGGCTTTTCTAGAATCGAGGGAAGACGTGGGAGAATTAATGCTTCCGCCTGACTCCCTGGCAGCATCCTCCCAAACCCCTCCCTCCCTCCCCACAAAGCGGATCCCACTCTTGGGTCAACTTTGAAACATCCCAGTGATAATACAATCATCGGTCAGATTCCAGTCATCAAGATCAACCTTGGGTTTGGGTTTCTTAATCAATTTCTTAGGAAGGACTGAAAGTTCTCAACCATCTTTCTTTCTTTCTCTCTCTCTCTCTCTCTCTCTCCTTCTTTCTTTCCTTTTCTTTTTAATGCTATTGGTTTCTACCTGAGATGGTGGCATCAGCCTATACACATGTTAAAATACTATTTTAGATATATTCAGTTGAATATTTTGCCACCCACTTTAAAGAATCAAATCATATTATAGTTGCTGTATCTAAAAACCCCTGACAAAGTAATAGGTAACTAAAACGTCCATAACTTTGAACTTTGTAAAACTGAGTAGAGATCTGATACTTATTTTAATTTACCACTTTCTAGATAAGTCACCCTTTTTCTTTTTTATGACTTACTGCTACTGATGTCTTACCTTTAACTTCATACAAAAGATTGGTTCCACCCATGATTATACTCCAACTAAATATATCGGACCACTGCTTGCATAGGAGGATGGCTGTGTATTTTATTCTAAAGCACTGGAGAGCAACAAGTTGGAAAATGGACCAGCTCGTAAGGTCACTGCAGCTCTGGTTGTCCTCTAAGAGTTCTTCCCAGGAAGCGAAGAGGGGGAGGGTCCCTGTTGGCACCTTCCTACATCCATCTGCATGAGATTTCATGAAACTTCTACAGAGTATTAAGAGCATTCTAAACATATGACCGACTCTAAGTATTCCCAGCCCTTGCTTTGCTACGCAGGCTCCTCTCTGACTACTACAACCACGGATGCTGTCCGTTTCCTGAAGGCCCATGGGCTTAAAAGCCTGCACACTCAGTCTAACCCTGAGTGCATACTTAGAGCAACGAGATCTGACAGATCTTCCCTTCCAAAAACTATCATTTTTGTAAGCTAGATACCTGCAGTACTAAGGGAGAAAGGACCTGCTTGAAGACCCAGAATTTTTTGGTAGAGCCTCGATGCATCCTCTCCAAGAGTTCCCCCCTCATCTTACATACCTTGTATGTCAAGTCTGACTCCAGCACCGTAAGAGTCGCAAAGCCTCCTTATTAACCTGCATACCCACCTCCCACCTATTACAACGGCTGGAATCAGCTCGGTGAACTGGGGATGGACCAAGGAAGAGAAAAGCAAGAGGTGCCGAGGTCAGAATCTCAAAGGCGATGCAGAAGAGAGATTATGAGTTTGAGAGAAGTACAAACAAAAGGCGGTGGGGTGCAGAAGGCAGTTGTCCCTGAGGTGGCTGAGTGCTTGAGCTCTGGAGTCACCCAGAGGTAGGCTCTGCCATTCAGGTGCACAACGCGTATTCACTGAGGGTCTCCCTGGTACAGACAATTGCTGGATGTAGGGATAGATAGGTGAGCACCACAAACAGGCCCTGATGGCAAGATGACAGAATGAAACGGGCACGTAATAAACACAGCTAATTTCAACTGGGGTCAAATGCTATTGAAGAAAACACACGGGGGTAGGGGGTCATCAAACAAAGAATGGGTGCAGAGGGGACAATTTTAGACCACAGAGTCACGAGAAGGTAACACTTGAGCTGACACGTGGCCTTGCTCGACTGACGGCCAGCTGTGTGACCTTGTGCTCGTTAGTTAACCTCTCTGAGTACCAGCTTTCTCATCTGGAATCTGAAAGCAGAACCAAGAACCTCGCTGGGCTGAAAGGCTGTAAAAGTAAATGGACCGAAAGAAATCATTGAACATGCTTAGTAGAAACCGTGGTTGTCATTCCGGAAGGTTAGAGACCCGTGACACGTGGGAAAGATGAAGAGGGCATGTAGATGTAAGGTGGGGGCCAGGACCACTTGCTCCGCTGTCTCTTTCTACAAGATCACAAGTTCTAGCTCATGGGCCAGGGGGTCTCCTCTGAGATCAAAGAGCCCCGTCCTGCGCCAGGAGGAGAAGCCAAGAGCTAGGAGCATGAGGACACTAGGGTCGGTAACACCGGGTCACCAGGCAATCATTCGCGTCCGTAGCGCGGTGGCCTGTCCCCTGGCAGCCATTTTGGGTGTCCTCACCGCCGGGAGTCTGGTCACGAGGCCGAGCACAGCGTGGCAGGCAGTGTGCGGGCGTGGATGGGTGAGCCCCATCCCATCCGGGGCAAGACCGCTCTCCACCATCCGGGCTCCGGCCGCCTCGGGGACAGGTCAGGCTGCCGCAGGTGGGGGGCGGCCCAGCAGCGGGAGAGCAGGGGTCCCCAGGTCCGGGGATCGCTGGCACGGCGCGGCGATTCCCGACCTCCCGCCCTGGGGGGGGGGTCTCCGCGCAGACGCCCCCGCCCCAGCCCGCGCCCCTCCGCCGGGCTCCCCGCGTGCTTCCTACCCACCCCGGCCCG
>NC_043705.1:85906985-86055471 GCF_006229205.1 Suricata suricatta
GCGTGCCCGCGATCCCGCTGCGGGCTCGCCGCGCTCCCCGGCCCCGCGGGGAAGTGCCAACTTCACCCCCGGGCGCTTAGGGACCGGCTCTGCTCAGGCCCAGGCCCGCGCTTTCCGTCTGGGCTTGCCCGGGGGGACGACTGCTTACTTAGTCATTTCTGTGTTGCCAGCGTCCTGCGTAGAGTTCGCAGCCGCTTGTTCCGTCGCGCACCCGTTCATTTAAACCCGTGTTTCCCCAAGTGTGGAGTTTGCCACAACTGATGCCACAGGGCCATTTGAAGTGGGACCTGTAGACTGTATGGAGATTAGACTGCAGGGGAGGCGATGTGGAAGCAGAAAGAGGTCGGGAGGGAGGCCACCCTGGTTACCAGAGAAATAACGATGGGGGCTTGGACCAGGTTGGCACAAGTGAGGTGGTGAGAATATTGGGTTCTCGGTATATCTTGGGGATAGATGAAATATAAGAGATGGTGGGTTACATCATGTTCATGGAGAGCAGGATTCCATTTTTAAATTAATAAATTCTTCCCCAAATAAGCTGTAAGTATAATGCAATCCCAAATAAAATGCTGACAAATCTAGTGGGTTTAAGAGTGTGTATGTGCAGCTAAATAAGATGATAAGATGTATATGGAAAATTAAAGAACCAGAAATAGCCAAAACAATTTTGAAGGAAAAGAGCACGGTAAGGTGACTCATGCTATAAATACAAGGACATGGTGTATTCGTGCAACAAATAGCAAAGCCCTACATGGACCATGCACATGTTCTCTGAGCCAGCATCCCAAGTGGGGGAGGAAGATTAAATATTCACTAAATAATACTGGGGCAATTGAATCTTTACCTTGTACCATAAACAAAACTCAGCTCTGGATAGATTAAAGATCCCAGTATGAGAAACAAAACAAAGCTCCCAAGTTTTTACCACTCAGTAGACCCTGGGAGAAGGAGTCATTCTTAAGCACACACAAATAGGACAAACTATAAAGTAAAGATTGAAAAATTAAACCTTATTAAAACTCAAAAATTCTTGCTCACCAGTGATACCATAAAAAGGGAAAAGTTCACAGACTGGGAGGAAATATTTTCAATGCATGGATAAAGAATACCTATCCAGAAAAAATATATATGTGTGTGTGTGTGTGTGTGTGTGTGTGTGTGTGTGTGTGTGTATGTGTGTGTGTATAAACATTTACAAACTAATAAAAAGAAACCACCAAAGGCATACAAAAATCACGAATATGCAATTCACAGAGAAGGAAAAAAGAAACGGTCCTGATACATAAGCAAAGATATTCAAGCTGGCCAGTAATTTATTTGGGCACTCAGCATCGGTTTCACAAACAGTTTTGGGGTAGCACTCCTTATCCTCAGAATCCCTATGAATGTTGAAGTAGTTTCTGTTCCTTACCATACCCTGTGCGAGTGTTTGGCTCAAAAAGATGGAAAAAAAAAAAAAAGATCCCTCCCTCAGAGGGCTTATTGGCAAGGAGATAGCCATGTAAACAAGTAATTACAAGAAATGATTACAATTCAGTATAAGAACTGCAACAGTATAATGTGGGCTGGATCACTAAGGGCTGAGAGCTTGGAGGAGGGACTGACTAGCTTGCCTGCAGGATGGGGCTGCAGGAGAGGTACAGCAGGTACAGAGTATCAGTTATCTGCTGCCACAGTAACTCCACAGCACGCCCACAAAACCTCAGGAGTATACACCAGTGAACATTTATTTTTGTTCCTGAGTCTATGTTGACTGGCAGTTGTGCTGATAGGAGCCGGGCTTAGCAAGGCTTACTCATGTCTGGTCAGCTGTGGCTTTCTTGATCTTAGGGCTCTTTCACATGTCTGGGGACTCAGCTGGGACAATCAGACAACAAGGGGGTGGAGGGGGAGGGAGAGATATAGAGGGAGGAAACTCCGTGCTTCTTGAGGCCAAGGCTTAGAAGTGACACATCTTCAGGGCCCCTGGGTGGCTCGGTAGGTTAAGCGTCCAGCTTGATTTCGGCTCAGGCCATATCACAGCTCATGGATTCGAGCCCCCAGAATCAGGCTCTTCGCTGACAGCCGCAACCTTCTTGGGATTCTCTCTCCCTCTCTTGCTCAAATAAATAAATAAATATGACAAAAAAAAGAAAACTGAGATGCTTTCACCTCCAATTCATCCCCACCCCCTCTTGTTTCACTTGATCCTGGTCTGATTGTCAATCATTTATCTTCTCACGCCTGCCAGGTCCTGGGTACAAGACACAAGGTGGACCAAACAGAATCCTGTCCTGTATTTATATGTAGGCTTGTCCCCCTCCCGCGCCCCTATTGGAGTTACTGAGCTGGGAGAGTGTGAATAGGGGCTACTGGTCAGGGCGGACTTTCTGCCAATCTACAGAAGAGAAATTAGGCAGAAGAATACAAGAGAGATAGAGTTCAGATGACATCATTTAGGCCTTGGAAAGCTACCCACATACACTCTTTTCTTTTCTTTTAAACCACAAAGTTCTTTTAAGTTAGATTTCCATTCCTGATTCACTTGGGGGAGGGGGACTCCCAGAGATGGTGATATTTGAGCTGAGTGCAACTAAATTTGAAAAAGTAGGAAAAGGAGGCAAGGAGGGAAATAGAAATGAGGTGAGAAGATGTAGGAATAAAAAGTAAGTGTCCGAGTGTGTTCTTACCATTGTTTCAAAATAAACAGCCTGTGGAAACAGCTTCTGTGGAAGCTAAGATAGTGTTTTCCATCTTTGTTGATAAGGAACCTGGGGAATTCTTGCTAGGCTGGCGTCAACAAAGGTTGCAACACCCTCGCATTTTAATGTGGACTTTGAACTGTTCAAGGCATGGCAGAAATAAAACAATGCTGAAGTCAGCAAAGAAAAGGGTACATTTCTGAGCATAGTAAAAGTTCAGCGAGCTGGAGAAAGAACTTGCTGAGTGTATCACAAGATGAAGTTTTCCTTATGGTAGAACAGGAAATTTGATGAGAATCATTTTTTTCTTCTTTTTTGTTAACATCTTAGTGAAAACTTTAAGCTCCAGATTATATCAGCAAAGTTATTTATGATGACAAACTAAATACGTAATTGTGTGAATTTGAAAAGAATGGAAACGTTCTTGTACACGCTCCATGCTATTCCCCAACACTCTCCCTGATAGATATTTTTAGTAAGTTTCCTTCTGGTATTTTCTTTTCTGACCCATCAAACTTCTGTTCATCCTGTGATTCAGCTTCTGCTCTCTGTACGTAAAATGGAAGCATGTGGCCCAGTGCTTAAGAACACAGGCTCTAGACACAGACCGACCTGACTCTGGTTCCCTCTCTACCCTGACTGGTTATGAGACCCTAAACCAATGAAGACCTTCGCTTCTCTGTCTCTAAAGCCTCGTGGCGCTGCTGCGAAGATGACCTGAGATGAGCCTCTCCTGAGAAGGAAGGACCCGGAAGCTCAGTGTCCAGCAACTCGGCAGAGCCTTCTAGAAAGGAGGCAGGGCAATGTTAGTAGCTGTGTGCCCACTGTGAGCGGGCACATGGAGGTCCTTGCACAATGCTCTTCTCTAGTCGCACAGAGACCCCGAGGGGAGAACTTCGTGTATCAGTCAGGGTTACCAGACGGTCAGAACCAAGAGGATGCATCTCTATGTCTTTCTCTCCCTCCCTCCCTCTTTTCTTCCTTCCTTCCTTCCTTCCTTCCTTCCTTCCTTCCTTCCTTCCTTCCTTCCTTCCCTCCCTCCTTCCTTCCTTCCTTCCCCCCTCCCTCTTGTCTGTCTGTCTTTCTTCCTTCCTTCCTTCCTTCCTTATGAGAAGTTTCTGATAAGGACTCAGCTCACACAACTGGGGGAAGCAGACAAGCCTGACACGTGCACAACAGGACAACAGACCGAAAACCCACACAGGAGCTGATGCTGCAGTCTTGAGAGGCTGAACTTCTCTAGGAAAATCAGTTTTTCCTCTCAAGACTTTCAACTGATTGGATGAGGCCTACCCTCATTATGAGGGTCATCTTCTTTATGTAAAGTCAATTGATTGTAGGTGTTAATCACATCCAACCACCGAGATTGGTATTTTATGGAATAACCAAGTCTAGAGCCTGGCCTAGCTGACACATGAAACCAAATCTTCACCTGATTTTACGTCTTCACTTCTGGTTGTGCCTCTGATAATCCATTTCCTTCTCTTTCGAAAAAGTGAATCAGATCATGTCCTCTCCTGTTTTAAAATCCTCAGGATCTCTCAATTTTACTCACCGTAAAATCTGAACTCTTCACCACGGCCTATGGGCCCTCATGCTCTGTCTTATCTTATTTCTCCAGTTTGACCATATGCCACTCTTCCCCTTGTCCGTGTTAATATCGCCAAACTTTCTGAAGCCTCAGCAGGCCAACTTCCTCCTGCCTCAGGACATTTGCATATGCTGCTCTCACTGCCTGCAGTGCTTTCAGGTCAAATGTCACCTCCTCAGAACAGCCTTCCTTGGCCACGAGAGCAGCCTCTCCTAATCACGCTGGGGCACATCATTCTTTTCCTTCCTTTACTGCATGGTCACTATCCAAAATTACTTTGTTTATTATTTGTTGACTTGTTTCTTCTCTGTCTCTTCAACTAGAATGGTCTACCATCAGAGCAAGTATTCTATCTATCTGCCGTATTCTCCACCGTATTCTCGGCTCCTTGCCCAAATCATGCCACAGCACCACTGTGGTGAGGACCCTGTGGTCTCCACCCTGACCCACCGGACACTGCAGGTCACATAAGAGTAACTCCCGCTCTGGAGCTGCTTGTCACAACCTCCACTGAAAGAGACACACCACTGTCTGGGCAGGGGCTCGGCCCATGCCCCCTGCCCCTACTCACACATGTCATGGGGAATTGTATCACTCCAGAAAGTTCCTTCATGCCTTTCTCTGCCAGTACACTCCTACTCCAAATGTAACAGTATCTTGATTTCTCTTACCTGCTTTCCACGATTTCTAGCACTTGTTTCTAACTGGGTTTGTCTGTTCTGAAACTTCACCCAAATGGAATTGTACAGGATATGCCTGCCTCTGTGTGTGTGTGTGTGTGTGTGTGTGTGTGTGGGTGGGTGTCTGGCATCTTTCACTCAATATAATTTTGAGATTTACCCGTGTTGTTGGATTTAGTTGTAGCTTGTTTTTTCTCATTGCGTAGAATTCTGTTTTATAAGAATTTGCCACACTTTGGGGGCAATGGACATTTACAATGTTTCCAGTTTAGGGTTATGAAGGAAGTTGCTATGAACGTTCATATGATTAATTTCCTGTGGATTTAAGAACAGGTTTTTATTTTTTGCATTTAGTTCTCAATGTGCTTTGAGCCATAAGCTCTGCCTCTAGAGCGATCCTTCCAAGATATGAAGCTCATGTTACGCTGCAACTGAAAGCCTGTCCTTGCCCTCCAGGTAAGTGTAACCTCCTTGGTATGGCATTCAAGGCTTTTTAACACTGACCTCAACCTCCACTCACGTTCACCTCCTGCCTCACACCTGCTACATCTACCTGCTCCCTGTTTCCAGAATGCACCACGCTGTTTTCCTCATCCCGTCTTTGCACACTTTGGCTGGAATGCCTTTCTCCCAGAGCGTCTTGATTCTTGGGCAAACTGATACACATCCTTCAAAGCCTGGCTCAAATGACACCTCCTCCAGGAAGCAGGCCTTCATCTTTTAGGCACTTTATCGTACTTTCCATTGGGTGCTTTAGTGTTTATTTTGGGCACTCATCATGCTTTGGTTTTAATATTGTTAAAGCACTTACTTCGTCACATATATCTCTGTGATCATGATCTGTTTCCTCTTGTCTGCAAGCTGCTGGAAGGCAGAGGAGTTCAGCGTTGTGACGTGACATACCTAATGCCACACAGCCGCTGTGACTCTAGGTGAAGTGCTCTTAACACGATCACACGGTGGAGCGAATGCCAGTCGCCATGCACGAGGCTAATGGGGCCCAGGGGTTGGAGCTCAAAGGCCCTCGAGGGTCAACCGGGTCACGAAGTCAGTGGAGAATATGGAGATAAGCCAAGGGAATGGGGCAGAGTCCCTGCAGGCCAGCAAACTGTTGCCATGGAAATAAGAGCTTTGTGGGGCCTCCCTGTCTGAGAAGTCAAAAATCTGTAAAGGCTGTAGAATTTCCTCATTGTTGAATGTTGACAACTAAGTTATTATTTTATTTATTTTTAATTCTTCAAAAATTTTATTTAAATCCAAGTTAACATATACTGTGCTAATGATTTCAGGAATAGAATTTAGTGATTAATCACTTACATATAATGTCCAGTGCCCATCCCAACAAGTGCCCTTTTTAGGGCCCACCACACCTTTAGCCCATCCCCCTACCCACCTCGCATCTAGCAACCCTTAGTTCATTCTCTGTATTTAAGGGTCTCTTATGGTTTGTCTCTCTCGCTCTCTCTCTGTTTTTATCTTATTTTTCCTTTCCTTCCCTATGGCCATCTGTTTTGTTGCTTACATTCCACATATGAGTGAAAGCGTATGATACTTATCTTTTTCTGACTAACTTATTTCCCTTAGCATAATACACTCTAGTTCCTTTCATGTTATTGCAAATGGCAAGATTTCCTTCTCTTTCTTCACCGAGTACTATTCTATTGTATGTATAAACCACATCTTTATCCATTCATCAGCTGATGAACATCCGGGCTCTTTCTATACTTTGGCCATTGTCGACAGCGCTGCTATGAACATGGGGGTGCCTGTGCCCCTTGGAATCAGCATTTTTGTAACCTTTGGATAAATACCCAGTAGTGCAATTGCTGGGTCATAGCGTAGTTCTATTTTTAATTTCTTGAGGAATCTCCGTACTGTTTTCCAGAGAGGCTGCACCAGTTTGCATTCCCACCAGCAGTGCAAAAGAGATCCTCTTTCTCCGCATCCTCGCCAACATCCGTTGTTGCCTGAGTTGTTAATGTTAGCCATTCTGACAGGGTGAGGTGGTATCTCATTGTGGTTTTGATTTGTATTTCCCTAATGAGTGATGTTGATCATCTTTTCATGTGTCTGTTCGCCATCTGGATGACAACTAAGTTGTTATTTTAAATACAAGGTAAGACCATCAACAGACATTTGTGGGCTGGATTAAGGCCTCTGCTCACTAATTTGCTCCTCGCACATAGAGCTTTATGGTGTTAAGGCTGCATTCTGATTATTCTGACCTGTAGCAGGCTCGTCTTTAGAAGGTTAAAAACAAAAATGATCAATTACTGCTAACAGATTCGCCTGTAAACCAAGCCACATCTCCCGGTTCTCCCTGACGCCCTGATTGTTTATTGGTTCACTAGCCACAGTCTCTGACGGCGGGTTGGGTCAGGGCGCAGGAGGGCACTCGGGTCCCCTGAGGCAGTGGGCACGGCGCTGGCGGGGCCAGGTGGTGTAAAGGACAGCACAGGAGCCCAGAGGGAGGAACAACTGGCCTGTTCTGGGTACGTGTCAGGGAAAGGCTCCACGCAGAGCTGGCAGATGAACCAGGGCTTAAATGACAAGTAAGAAAAGTGAGGGGAAGAGGCTCAAAAGGCTGTTCTTTGCAGAGGAAATAGTATGTGCAATCGTGCAGAGGCCCAGCCTGTTGAGTGCAGACGGAAAGTGTAGCTCGTGTGCAGGATGGGGGAGGCCTCCCGGTAGATCTCATAGGGCAGGGGTGGGTGGAGAAAGGGCAAGCGTAGCCCTCTCCCACCCAGATGGGGGTGTGTAGCTAGGTGACATGCAGGGATTCTGCGTGGGAGAGGGGCTGAGGTAAAAGCCAGAAGGGGCGGGGCTCCTGGGTGGCTCAGTCAGTTGGGCATCTGACTCTAGGTTTTGGTTCAGGTCATGATGTTATGGTTTGTGGGTTCAAGCCCCACATCGGGCACTGCACTGACAGCACAGAACCTGCTTGGGATCCTTTGTCTCTCTTTCTCTCTCTGCCCCTTCTCTACCGATGGGCTCTCTCTCTCTCTCTCTCTCTCTCTCTCTCAAAATAAATAAATAAATAATTTTAAAAAGAAGAAGAAAAAGCAAAGCTGGAGGGAGTATCCTCATGGGTTCTTTTACTGAAGAGGCTAGGGAGAGAGTGGGGTCAGGGCCAGAGGTCAGGGGCCAACAGAGCAGAGAGGCCCAAGTAGTGAAGTGGACAAATGGGGAACCAAAGTGGGGTGCAGGCAGCAGTGACATTGCATGCTGTTTTGCCCAAGTCCTAGGAGGACCTTTTAAAACAATGACTTTCAACCCTGGCTCTAGTTAAAATCACCTGGGAGCTTTGAAAAATTTTTATTTTTTTCCCCCTATTCCTCAGACAAATTACATCAGAATCTTAAAAGGGGGAACCTGAAATCTGGATTTAAAAAAAAAATAATGTTTATTTATTTTTGAGGGAGAGAGAGAAAGAGAGAGAGAAAGCATGAGCAGGGATGGGGCAGACAGAGAGGGAAACACAAAATCTGAAGCGGGTTCCAGACTCCACACTGTCAGCACAGAGCCCGACGAGGGGCTCGAACTCACAAACCCGGAGATCTGAGTTGAAGTCTAACTGACCAAGCCACCCAGGTGCCCCTGAAATCTGGAGTTTTAAAGCTTCAAGGTGCAGCCAGGGATGGAAGCTGTTGCTGTTGATGGAAGCTGTTACCAGGATGGACCAAACCCCAAAGAACCAACAAAGTCATCCTTCAGCTGATTCATAGCACCCCTCCATTCTTGAAACACGGGGGGGTTTGCCTCAGGATCTAAGTGCTAACTGTAGACCTGGCCTGCTGTCCCTCCCCACTGCCCCACCCCCACTCGTAGGGCTGGATTGTGGCCTGGAGGTAAACAGACCTTAGACTCTTGTTCCTCAAATACGCAGATAATAATCCCAAGAGCATTCCTGTTTGGGGGTGAAAGTCCCGCGTGTCTCACATCCAGCGCATCTGAAAAACGCACCATGAGTTGGCTCTGTTTAAAAATAAAGCAACACTAAATATTGCTTGGAAGCCAATTACGTCTTTAAATAGGTCCCGGAGGCTAAACATAATGTTGATTATTCTGAGACAGCTGACTCACTCCACTATGAGTTTTAAGGGACTGCTTCCTTACTCAAATTAATCTTAACATAATAGGGCAGAAATGAGGAAGAAATGAACACTTCACATTTCTTTTTGCTCCGGTGAAGGGTGTGCTATTGCATTTCTTTAACTCTTCTGTGACAAACCCATAGCCTGCTTACGCTTTAGATCCAACCCATTCATTCGTCCGACATGTATCTACTGCTCTGGGGTGGCGCTGGACAGGCACCCGTGACACTGGGTCCCTCCCTCTGTGGCGTTTACTTTCCCATGGGGGAAGATGGGCACTGAGGCAATACATATGGGATTTCAGGAAGTGGACAGCGGAATGAAGAGGTCAGGGGAGGAGGGTGCCAGGCAGAAGTAAGGGCAAGTGAAATAGCCTTAGGACTGAACTGAATGCAGGGGCTGCAACAACATCTTTGAGTTGATATGTGCATTTCTGAGAATAGTGATGAGGCAGACTCAGGGCTCCATCTGGCACACACAGTGTCTCTGCAGGAATTAAAAAAGTCACCCTCTTTGGCAAATGAGCCGCTCCCACCTCTGATTGAAGGAACCCAGGTCAGCTGGCTTGTAAGCAGAGCCCCTGCTTGATTCTAGCTCCTCCTCATTCTCTTGAGAGGGGCATATTTGTGCAGTGCACAGACTATACGACTGTATGGAGCAGTTCTCACTGGGGCTCATTTAAAACTGACTAACCTAAGTCACAGGAAAATGGCAAGATGGAATATTTTTTTTCTTGTTATTTTTCCTGGGTTTTAAACCTCTCCCCAAGAAGCCTGAAACAGCTGTGGCAGAATAATATCTTGAGGGTTTCGCTGGTTAGCTGACGCACTGATCTCTGTCCCCAGCACCTTTTGCCGTCTCTCTCCCTCCTCTCCAAATGACCAAGCTGTTCTGCATCAATTTCCTCAGTGGAAAGTTGCTCCAGGACAGAAAGGAAGTCTTTAGACTCCGGTCTTCAGTAAACCTGAGCCCTTAGGGGAATGGAAAGAGGTTGAGTGGAGACACTATGTTTGACTGGAATGCCTCCCTCATATTTTATTCACTTTATCCCCATTCTCTACTTTTCATTTTCGTTCCCTCCAGAGGCAACAGTTCTAACATATTACTGTATATATCCGTGTCGGGCATGTAATGTTTTGGCTGCATGGTTTTTAAATTATACAAATAGTGAAATAGTGTTTGTTCTGCTGTAGATCTCCCTTGGTGTCTTACTTTTTTATTCAACACGAAGTTTCTGGGACCTGTTTATATCGTTTTGTACATATCTTGTTTGTTCCTTCTAACTTCTGATACATTTTTTGGGGTGGAGCCGCTCACTATAATCCATCACCCATCATGAATATCCAGGATGCCTTGCACTTGTCAACGCCGTAAACAGCTCTGTGATGAATACCTTCTCATATGTCCAGTGATAGTCTTGTTTAATAAAGACTCTGGGAACACGCTCAGGGGTAAGATTTCTGTGCATACATACATGCTTAATTTCGATGAGCACTACCAGAGTGCAGTATCGAAACACACAGCGGTGTGCAAAAGGGCTCCTGGTTCTCCACATCTCACCGAGAACTGATGTCGTTCTTCTCTCTGAGCTTTGCCTCTCTGGTGAGACTAAAGCACCGTGTTGTTGTTTTAATTTGTATTTCTTTAGCTAGTAATAACTTTGAAAATCTTCTTATCCACGTATTAACACTGGCTTGGTCATATTCCCTGCCTATTTTTTCAACAAACTAGGCGTCTGCTTTTGTCACTGCGCGGATATTCATGTCTGTTACAGACATGGCAGCCACCTTCTCCCAGTCTATCATCTCTCTCTTCATTCTATCGGCAGTGTGTTTTTCTGAGTAGAAATGTTTAATGTCATGTCATTGAATCCATCAACTTGTTGCCTTATGTTTTGGGCTTTGGAGGTCTTGATATAGAGGGTCCCCCCAGATATTCCCCAATGTCTAAACCTTTAGTTGTGTGGTTTTATGCTTCATATTTAGGTGAAGAATCTACTTTTGTATATAGTGTGAGGTACGGATTCAACTTTTTTTCTATGCATCCTTTGATATATATATGTATATGATACACACATGTATATGATATATACATATATGATACATGCGTGTATGTCTGATATACATGTATGTATCACATACACACAAAATATATTGAATATATTCAACTTTATTTTTCTATACATCCTTTGTATCACACACATATATGATGATACATACATGTATATACATACACATACATGATATGTATATACATATATGAAAATATATATGTAAACACTTGAATCTGATTACTTCTGATACACTTTACATGCATATGTAAAGGATGTATGTCCTTTATATAATATACATATGTAATATGTATTGACTATACATATTCAACTTTATATACTGAATATACATATTCAACTTTATTTTTCTATACATCTTTGTATCATACACATATATGACATAGATATTATACATGTATGTGTATAGGTATCATATATGTGTAAATATATATATGTTATATATATATGTGAACACTTGAATCGGATCACTTCGACCCACGGCTTGGCATCCTTCAGTGGCTTCCCGGCACACATGGAATGAAATCCAACCTTCTCCCTTGGTTCTTGAGGTCCCTGGGCTCAGGCCCAGACGTCTCTCCAGCTTCATCTTGCCCCACTCTTGTCCACTTCAGACTCTCAGGCCTTGTTTCCTCAAATGTACCACAGTCTTTCTCACGTCAAGGCATGTGCACTGGCTCTTTTGTCCTTTCTGGAAAGCTCTCCTGTGCTGCTCTTTCCCTACCAGAATCCTTCATTCAGACCTCAGTTTCTATGTTACCTCCTCACAGTAGTCTTCACTGACCCACACTCTGTTAAGCTGCACGAGTCAGGATAGGTTGTGTTATGCTGCACTAACAGATCTCCCCCTGATCTCAGTGACTTAGAGCCACAGCATCGAGGGTCAGCCTGATCCACAATGGCTTCCCTCTGGGACAGACTGGGACATTGCTGTTCTTAGGGAAAAGAGAAGAGAGATGATAAACCATGAGCTGGATTTAAGGAATCTGTCTGACTAACATGCATGCCACTTGCAGCCACATTCTACTGGTCAAAGTAAGTCATATGGACACATGCGCACCAGGGTGTGGATGCTTACTGCTCCTGTATGGAGGGCACCATGAGCCCTGTGGACAAGCCTGAAGTCAAAGAGCTGGAGAAGCGAATCTTTTCCCAGGGAAGGGCAGCAAATATTTTGAATGATAATATAACCTACCAACAAGGTTGTTCCCTGCCTATATTCTTATTTCCTCCTTTAAAAAAATTATGTTATTTATTTATTTTTTAGAGACAGAGAGATACAGTGCAAGCAGGGGAGGGTCAGAGAGAGAGGGAGCCGTAGAATCTGAAACAGACTCCGGGCTCTGAGCTGTCAGCACAGAGCCTGACGTGGGGCTCGAACCCACAAACTGTGAGATCATGACCTGAGCCGAAGCTGGATTCTTAACCGATTGAGCCACCCAGGTGCCCCATCCTCCTTTAAAAAAAAGTTTATTTATTTTGAGAGAGAGAAAGAACCTGAGCAGGTGAGGGGCAGATAGAGTGGGAGAGAGAGAATCCCAAGTAGGCTCCACGGTATCAGTGCAGAGCCTGGCACAGGGCTCAAACTCAGGAACTGTGAGATCATGACTTGAGCCGAAACCAAGAGTCAGACAGACACTAAGCGACTGAGCACCCCCCTCTCTTATTTTTCTCTTCTTTCTTTCTTTCCTCCCTCCTTCCCTCCCTTCCTTCCTTCCTTCCTCCCTTCCTTCTCTTTCTTTCATGACAGGTTATAGTTGTAAGTTTTAAGTAAATCCACACTTATTTAAAAACTGCGCACGCGTGTGCGCGCGCGTGTGTGTGTGTGTGTGTGTGAGAGTGTGTGTGTGTGTGAGAGTGTGTGTGTGTGAATGTGTGTCTGTGTGTCTGTGTAGGGTGGGGAGATGGAGTCCTGGTCATGGTAGGTTTTTGATAAATCATTATGGGCTGAGAGGACACATACATATAAAGAAACACAGAAAAAGCCCACTCTGTTCAATCAGATAGAATTAGGTGGGACGCCCAGACTTGTCACTTATTAGCATGTGATCGGAGGCAAACTGAAAAATATTACTGAGCTTTCAGTTTTTTACTTAAAATAAAGACAGTAAAGCTTCCCCTCAGAGCGGGCCCATAGATGGCGCTACCAGAGCTGGCCCATAGATGGCGCTAAAGACATCAGTTTCTTTCCTACTTTACTGCTTTGTGGCTATTATTCTTCTGATGTGTTTCATTTTAGCCCACTTGAGCTTGAACATGACTGTCATTGTATTGCAGCAAACACAAAAGAACATTTTGATACTGCTTTAACTCAGAAACATCATTTATTTGCTATTGGCTCTGTTTTGCAATAATTTGACCCAAGTGGATCTTAGTGATCTATGGCTTTGCCACTGTCTCATCTTCTCTAGTTACCCTGCTAACTCTGGCTTAAAAACAAAACTGACATCTGGCAAAGAAAAATGCTGTTTATAAACCTTCCAGGAATGACAGATGCCAATTTGAACAGCGTTCCCTGTGATGGCCAATCATTACAGACGGCCTTGTATGAATAAATGAGCTCAGGCATCGCCAAAGAGACTTTTATTGATACTTGAGTCCCCTTGCGTGGTTATTAAACAGAAAACTGAGATAGATTCTTGTAAATATTTTCTTCCTCTAACTTTATCTAAATATGTTGCCCAAAAGGTTGTGTTGTTTAGTATTTCTTCCCTTGAGTAGAGCTGTGGCTAGCATTTTGTTGTTGTTGTTGTTTTTATTGTTTGTTCCCTCACCTTTAATTAGGAGGAATTCCTTTGCAAGGCTGCAGATAAAATTCCTTTTGCTAGAATTAAATCCAAAGGGTGATGCTTAAAGAAATATAAGGCCTAATTAAATGATATATAAGGAAGGAATAGATTTTCAAAATTTTCTTAATGTTTATTTTTGAGAAAGAGACACACAGAGTGCAACTGGAGGCGGAGCAGAGAGAGAGGGAGATACAGAATCCGAAGACAGGCTCCAGGATCTGAGCTGTCAGCACAGAGCCCAGTGTGGGGCTTGAACCCACAAACCGTGAGATCATGACCTGAGTGGGAGTCAGATATTTAATGGACTAAGCCACCCAGGCTCTCCCAGGAAGTAATAGATTTTTCTAAGGGACAAAGGGTGAATAATGTTTGCTATGATATCTGGTAGCCTCGGGTAGCAACATGGAGGGAACAATGGAAGATTCTGCTCAGCCCTGCTAATCCCACTTCACAAGGCGGCTCTGACAATTAAAATGATATAACCCAACTTAAAATCCGGTGTCCTAGGTACATGCTACGATGATGATGGAGAGGCTGGCTGTGTAACCAAGTGAGAGACGGTGAGACCTTAACTGAAGAGTATTTGTAGAAGTAGAGGAAACGGGGCAGATGTCTCCATGAATCCCAGAAGAAGAACGGGCAGAGGTGTATGACTTTGAACACAGCGGAGGGGGTGAGAAAAGACATCAGGTAATGCATACATTTCTGCTGTGGCGCCGGGAGAGGCAGAGGTGTCTTCCACCACGAACGGAGTCACAAGAAGAGCAGCAAAGTTTGAAGGAAGATGATGAATGTAACAAAGGGCACAACTCTATGAACTGGTGGAGATATTGCGTTGACAGTTTGTGACACACGAGTTTCAGAGAGGTATGTGGCTGAACACTGGGGCTGCACAACGTATGGGCGGTACATAAAAGAAACCTTTCCAAAGGCCCCCAGGATTCTGGCTGCTGTTCTCTCAGCCCTTATCAAAGTTCCCTGTCTTTTCCAAACTGGAGACACAGAGATAAATGGGGGCTTCTATGTCTAGTGTCTCTGCCTCAAGAAAACAAGACCTGTTGGATATCCTTCAGACCCGCCCCCCATATACCTCTGAATAAAAACATACTGACCTTAAAATTGCTTTGGGTTTCCAAAGCAGGAGTGAGCCCTCTTTACATGTCTTCCGATCTTCCAACTTCAACTTTCATTTCTTCTCTTCTCTCCCCCACCATCACTTTCTCCAAGTCTTTGCACATATTATTCCCTCTGCTGAACATACCTTCCCCTCTTCTTCATCTGGAAAATTCTTACCTTTATTTTACCATAAGATTGAGTGTTGTCTTCTCTGGGAAGTTTCCCTTGGTCCCAATCCAGACTCTAAGAGCTGGGATGGGTGCTTTCCCTCTTTGGAGAAGCAGTCAGTCAGTGTCTGAATGTGGGGACTCAGTGAACGTTAGCACCAAGGATCCCAGGTAGATGTGGGGCTGGGGCGACTCTAAGGATCACTGGAAACAGGTGAATACGCTACACTGTTCATGGAATCTAATGAATGTGTTAGAGGGGATGATGGCTTTACATGAAATAGGTCATTGGGAGGACCTACCACCATAGAGACTTTATAGGCTCTTCTGTTAACTAGGAAAATTCAGGCACTTCCGGTGTCCAACATTCCTCCTCATTAACCAGGTAAGTAAAACTGGTGTCTCTCGTTGATTTGAATCCAAATAAAACATGAAATATGAGTTTTTGTTTGTTTTTTTTGCTTTTCTGTATTGCTCATAAGATAGAGCTCCCTGTTGTAAGCACAGAACTCCACCATGGCTCACCTAAATGAAAAGAAATTCACGGGAAAGCTAACACTGAGCGGAGGGGAAGGCGGTAGAACAAGCCTGGGAATGGATGGCGAGCAAAGGGTTCTCTGGGGGCAAGAGTGACATGAAGTCTCACAGCAGATGGTCAGGGTGACTCCAATGGGATGGATGGTTGCCAAATGCTTTCAGCCTTTCTGTGCTTCTGCTTAAGATTCAAGTCTTGGGGAGGAAGCATCCTCAGGTCATTGTCCATCCATTCAGCTACAGAGGGGCAGCCTACCTTATCACACCAGCAGGACTTAGTCCATAAAGAACAGGAAACTCCTGCCTAAAACTCTGGGATGCTTTTACCAGAAGAAGGGGAACCTGTCACTGAGCTGCCAAAACCCAACAAATGACACTTGACAGACCGCATGTACTAAGACAGAATGGAAAGTGAGGTGACATTTCCTGACTGCCACCTACCTGCCTGACATTTCTTGGCTGGGATCCCACTTAATCTCAACAATCCTGTACGGTAAATAGTAGTGTTTGTCCTTTCAGTGGGGCGGGTGTGCGTGTGTGAGAAAAGGAGGTCAGAAAGGTGAAGGCCCTTGACTAAGTTCCCACAGCCAGATACTAATGGAGCCAAGACTCAGAGCCAGGCTTGTCTGACTCCTGGTTTCCTCTACTGTAGTCCATGCTGTCCCCTCACAGAGCTGGGAAACCTGAAGCTGGGGGGTGGGGGGAGGGGTGAGGCTGACTGGTGATTATGTCCTGAGGAGTGGCAGTAACATAACGGATGGCAGAGGTAGGCTGGGAGACGGGTCTCAGCTCATGAAGTCTGTTGTGAAGGATTCTCTGGGCCAATTGTCTCATGGACCCAACTCACAAAACAGCAGCTTTTGTGTCTCTATAGAGCATCGATTTACAGCCATAAGAGCCTGAGGCATTTTCTTTGCAAAGCATCTCCCCTGGGCTTCATGTTTTCTGTAAATGGTCTAAAGAAGCCTCTTTAAGGTGACTTAAATAGATTCTGTATTTACACAGTATAAACAATTTTCTTGAATTAGGCTGTCTTTCATCTTGACTTAGTTTATGATTTTGCCAGCAAGAGCATTAATTTTTTTTCTCAATGAAACTGAGACTCATAGCAAGTCTATATTGTGTTGTGTGAAATATATCTATCATTTATCACAGAAGTATAAACTCTGTGAGGATAAGAATGTTTTGTTTGCTTCTGTATTCCCAGCACCTAGAGAAGTACTTAACCAATAATAGACACTCAATAAATATTTATGGAATGCATGACAGCAATGTTTGTAAACATTCCATCTTTTCTCAGAGAGTTGATTCTATCCACAGCGCCAGAAGACCCTGCTGGGCCAAACTGATTCTTTCTATCTCTCAAGACTGAGAGATTTAGGCGAAGGGAGGGGAAAATTCTGGAGCTATGATAACAAGTGAGCCAGGGCTCGGTGCTGTGCTTACGGCAGCCTGGGCAGCCCCCAGCCGTGGGCCAGTAGCAGTTTTGGAGCACAACCCCCACCCCCAAATCAGTATTGTTTAACAAGCCTCCACTTCCAATCTCAGTTTCCCCTGCTGATTCCTTTGCTTTTTTCCATTTGAAATCGAAATTGTCAACACTTCTATCTCCAAACCAGATGGAGTAAACGGGCCCCGGATTGATCTACCATCTAAACTGAAGGACCCAGACAAAAGCTTAGACGATTCAGTAGAATTCTGCTCTGCTTAGCCCCACTGTGGCTTAGCCAGACTAACTCCATTTCAGCTATACCCTCCATTTTGTCTAACACGACTAAGCTTACTGGAAACTTTAACCCCACCTAAAGTTCCAGGAAAAGCCATAAGATATGGTATGTGCGATAAGTGCACAAACAGGTTAGGGAAGAAAAAACTCTCCCCACCATCACCCCGCACTGACTAACCAATAAACAAAAGCCACCCAGGTCTTACATAGGGGGTAACCAATCATGTATAAGGTCTCCTAAACCGCCGATAAAAGTCCCCTAAAACCTTTAAAAGAGGCCTGCGTGGTAGATCAATCCGGGGCCCGTTTACTCCATCTTGTTTGGAGCTAGAAGTGTTGACATTTTCGATTTCAAATCGAAAAAGCAAAGGAATCAGCAGGGGAAACTGAGATTGGAAGTGGAGGCTTATTAAACAATACTGACTCCGGGTCATCATTTTGTAAGAGGTTGACCCCAGCATGCCGTAAGTTTGACCTGACAATAAACGCTCCTTGCCGCCTCGCATCTGAGAGTCTCTGACCAATTTCTCGCGGATTCACGGGCCCTAACAAAACAACCAGTAAAATGGGCAGAATATACAAAACAATGGTTTTCAAGAAGGCAAACATCAGGCAAGGAAGGACAGTGGCCCCGGGGAGATGGGACACCAGTCAGATGAGCCTTACAACCACCCTTGCTTCCTGACGCAAGGGGATTTCCAGGCCATGGCGTGGGGTGGGGACGGGGCGGGGCGGGGCAAGGCGGGACGGGGGGTGGGGCAGAACACAGGTGGAGTCCCGTGGACTCCTTGAGCTGAAAAGACAGAATTGTGAGTCCAGGGGCACCAAGGCATCTAGAGGATCTAGAGGTTGTAGAACAGACTACTGGAGAGGAGAGACATGCAGAGAGAGAGAGAACTCTAGATGCCTTCAGAGTCTGTTTGAGCATTCAGCAGAGAACCCGTCCGTGCATGATATGAGGAAATGGGAGTGTGAAGAGTACAAGGAACAGTATCTGGAACTCATACAGGGCCAGGAACAGTACTTGCTCCTACCAACCAGACTGGAAAACCTCAAAATACACAAGGTGTTTGGTAAAAGTTCAAGAAAGAATCTTGCCTCAGTCTTGGGGAAAAAAAAATAGCCCTGGACTAAATTCTGATTTGGTTCTATCTAACAAGCCTTAAAAGCAATACCTGAAAGGATCAAGCTGTTCTTAATATAAATGTATTTTAGAGCAAACCTCAGGAATATTTGTAGGAGTATTTAAAAGACCTAGCTAGCACCCAACCAGATAAAGTTCACAATATACAGCATCCAAGCAAAAATTACTGAGCATGAAAAGAATTAGAAGATTACAACTCATAGTGAGGGAAAAAAAAGCAATCGATTGAACAGACATAGAAGTTGGAATTAGCAAAGAGGACCATGAAAATAGGTAGAACTATATTTCATAGAATCAGAAATGTAAGTAGGGTCATGGGAGATATAAAAAAGATGTAAAATGAACTAATAAAAATGAAAACTACAAAATGTGAGATGAAAAATACACTGGATGATATTAACAACAGATCAGATATTAAAGAAAGAAAGTGAACTTACAGATATTGGAGTAGAAACTATCCAAAATGCAATACTAAGGGTAAAGAGTAAATAAGAGAATAGCATCAGTAAGTTGTATACCAATATATATGTCCAATATATACGTAATTGAAGAACTTGAAAAATAAAAAGAAGGGGTGGTAAAGACAGAAAAAGATATCTGAAAAAATAATAGTCCCAAATTTTCCAAATCACACAAAAACTATAAGCCCTCAGATATAAGACACTCAAGAAGTCCCCAACACTGCAAGAGTTTAATGAAAACTACATGAAGGTACACCTTGATTAAATTAATCAAAGCCAGAGATAAAGAGAAAGATTCTTAAAACTACCCAGAGGTAATGTGTTGGGTACACAGACAGGTAATTAATAGCAGATCTCTCACTGGAAACAATGCAGGTAAGAAGTCAGTGGGCCAACCTCTTAAAGTACTAAGAGGAAACCTCTGCCAATCTAGAATTCTAACCCCAACAAAAGTATCTCTCAAAAAAAAAAAAAAGGGAAAATAAAGACTCGTCAGAGATACAAAGGCTGAAAGCATCACTCAACAGCAGATCTGCATTACCAGAACATTTGAACATCATCTTGCAAGCAGGAAAAGATGATACCAGATGAAAGTAGGAGTCAACACAAAAGAATATGAAGAGTGTCGGAAATGGTATACAGGTCAGTAAATATTTTCTTCTTATTATTTAAATCCCTTAATGAGAAAATTGGCTGGCTAAAGAAGAATGATGATGCATTGTGGGGTTTATGTAAGTTGTAGAAGTAAAATATATGACAGTGGCATAAAGACCACCAGGGAAGACATGGAAAAATATTACCATAGGAATCTTAACTGTACATGAAATGATAGCCTTCTATCACTTGAAGATAGGCTCTGGAAAAGATCTGTGATCTAGGACACACATACTACCCTTCTACGGACACATAATATATAGCATATATATTTGTATACACTGTATCTTATATAGATACATAGTATATATCCTATAAATTACACCATAAAACTCTTACCACATATATGATGTCAACTCTAAAGCAACCATGAAAATAACAAAGGATTATGAGCATAAGGCAATGCAGGAGGTAAAATAAAATCTTCAAAACTATTCAGTTAAGCTTAAAGAAGGCAGAACAAGAAGAAGAGGAAAAAGGGGACCATGAACATGTGAACAACAGCACAAAATGGTGTGCATATTACACAAAGTAATATGTGTTGATTTAAAAATGTTTAATAGTGTCGATTTCTGAATTGTGTAGTAACTACAGGAGAAGAAAATTTGACATGGAGTTAGAAATTTCAGAGATGCTACATTTCCGGTTGAAAACAAGCATTCTAGTTAGTCAAGGTCAGCCAAGCTCTATTACTTTTTAAAAATGGACATTATGAGCATCACTTTTGGTACAAAACCAGCTTTAGTCATCCCAAAGCTCTCACATTTATCATTTGTTATACCTGATGGTTCAATTGTTTCATTTATTCTTTTATGAGCTTGAGACACCCCCGTGACAACGTGCCTTTTGTATTGATTTACGTTTACAAACTCTAAATAAAACTTGTTTAAAAGAAAAGCATCATTGTAACTTCCTCCTTCCTGCAGTGCATAAATCGCCACAGAGCTTAAAAGACATGCCAATTTGGGAAATAAAGGTGCTTTTGTGTTTGAGTTTACATTCTCAGCATGATCTAGTGCTAATACCTGCTTGCATTTATATTCCGGGTTCTTGATGTTTGTGGGTGAGATTTTTATAGAACAAAATGGAAGCCTTTGTTTCACCTTGGCTTCAAGAGAGAAAAAATGGGAAAAAGTCCGAAATCTCTAGCCAAACTGTGAATTTCCTCTGAAATTCACACTCTGCAAAGTGAAAAAAACCAGGGCATTTCAGCTACATCTTACTCTTTCCTGTTCCCTTGGCAATCACGTTCAAAAATCAGTGAACTATGCTAGGAGACTCAGGTATTTGTCTTGGGATCGTAAGAAATGGTTCCATCCCCTTGTTTTCCTGGTGACAAGAAATAAAATCACCCCTTGGGTATTCCTTCCTTCTGTAGCTCTGGGTTCCTGAGATTTTTTAATATAATAATTTTTTAATGTTTTTATTTATTTTTGAGAGGGAGAAACAGAATGCGATTGGGAGAGGGGCAGAGAGAGAGAGAGACACACACACACACACACACACACACACACACACACAGAAACCAAAGCAGGCTCCAGGCTCTGAGCTGTCAGCACAGAGCCCAAAGCAGGACTCGAACCCACGAACCCTGCAATCATGACCTGAGCAAAGTCCAACCGACTGAGCCACGAGGCGCCCTCTGAACCTCTTTTGTATATTATGGGTAAGGAGGAGATTTGATGCTCTGATACTGAAGATAGCAGACATTTACTCGTAGATGAGAAATACCTCTCACCCTTCCCAGCTGTGTCATATGTTGATTTGATCGCCTAGACCTGTCATGTGAATGAGTTGAGAGAAAATGACAAAGGTCGGCATAGGCTAGTTTGGAAAGAATTTAAGGGATTTTTCAAGCAAAGAAAGAATTTTTTTTTCTTTTCCTGGAGCAGCTACCTAGCTTGCGAGAAACAAGGATAGGAAGGAATATGTTATGAATGTAATTTTTTCGAACAAGCTTTGGGTAGTGGGTAAACTTCATATCAAATACTTTTGGCCATGGAACTGGTATTTCCTTAAATGTGATGCCCCCTGAAACCTGACCTGTCTCACTGGGTTTTATTTAGATGAGACCCCTCCCCCCTGTTCAGGCCTGGGTATTCCATTGTGGTTGTCTCCTTAGTTTAATTTAAAAAGCAGTGGGCATCGCTGGGGTTATCGGCTCTGGGAGGACTGGGCGTTGGAGGCGTGTCTTAAGGGCAATCACTGGACAGAACTGCTCCCCCTCAAATTGGCCTTATCCTGGCCGCTGTTACCTCTGTCTTGGTAGTATGTTCTTTTGGAGGTGTCTTCCCATATGGAAAATGCCAGGGATATTCGCCCCCCTCTAGTCCAGTCCCGTCTGCCCTTTATCATGGAAAAAGGACCCCGCTCTTTCCAATTTACCAGGGCTAACGCTGAATTTCTCCTACTCGTGTATGTCCAGGCAGAATGCATTAGAAACATTTCAGGATGGGGTGGTTAGAATGTGAGAGTTATATGTTCAAGTTCACATGACCATCTTGAATCAGAAGCATATTCTGTAAAAGGGAAAGGCAGAGAAAATGAAGTCAAGAAGGGACTTGGGGGAATGACTACTTTCAGGAAACCGATCTGGATGTATTATGTTAGGCAGGACTTAACTCTCTATGAGAATGTGGTTTCTGGGGGGCTTGTGTGTGGCTAAACTGTGTCTGTGACCTTGACTCATGACTCATGGTGTCCCTGTGTGTGACAGTGAGGCTGCCGGTGGGAGCACAGAAGTGGGGGCAGAGGCACCTGATGGTCTGTGTCAGGAATACAGTGCTTTCATTTAAAGCCAAGGTGCAGGTTGTAGTGGTTAATTTGAATGGAATTAGTACTTAGGTTCTGGATTTTTGCAGAGAAAATTGTAGCTTTCAATGTGGGGCTGGGACCTCACCGTGGAGCTAGGGCTATTGGTTTTCTAATGAGCCCTCAGGGATTTTCGCCCATGGAGGGCTGAGCAGTTCCTAGGCTCAGGACCCAAGCCCTCTGTAAACATCATCTCATAGAATACTAGAACAATCCTGCTCTGTCATCACCGTCTTAAAGAGGAAAAAACCAAGCTTGGGGAAAGAGTGCACACACATGCAGCCAGCAGTGGCAGGGTGAGGGCGGGAAGCCAGGCGGTCTGACATGCAAACCCCTTACTTAGGAAGGCACAGGTGACAGCCCCATTTAGGTACAATCAGCTGGAAGTCTGACCTGCGAGGCGTTGTGCAGGGCAGCTGGGAAGGAGCTGGGGAAATCCTTCTCCACTAGGCCCTCTTGCCTCCATCCTGTGCTCTATTTTAGACCTGGGAGTAATTACTTATTTAGTTTGTTGGCTCCGGCACTAGACCCGGAGCGCCCGGGTAGGCAGTGACGCACAAGAGAAAACAGGCAGGCGGGAGGCAGGCTGCCAGCACCGGCCCTAGCCCTGTAACTTTGAACACCTTTCTGAATCCCATTTTCCATTTGGACAAAGTGGAAGTGAGCCGGGCCTACCGGGAGGGATTGTTTTAAGGGGTGTACAATAGAAGGCATGTGCCCGGGACACAAAGGCTGCTCAGTCAATGCCGGTCTCGCTGGTCTCCTTGAGAATAAGGCTTCCATCCTGCTATATCGCCCCTGCTCTTGGCACCTAATGAATGCTCAGAATGTATCGGTTCAGTGAATGCACTGCCAGCAAAAGGAATTTTTCACCCTTATCAGTTTTTAGGGGTATTTCAAGCATACTGAATCCTGAATAAGGGATGTTGTGCTTCCCCCTTTCCAGGTTCCTGCAGTCAGGATCGAGGAAGTGCGGCGGGTCCAGGCGCAGGTCCGCACGAAATCTGGGAGCCTGAGCAGCGGGGACTTGGGTTGGGCCCGTCGCCGGCAGAGGGCGCCCGGGGCTCGCTGAACTCGTGGCGTTGGAGCTGGGGCGCTCGCCCCGCGCGGGGCACAGGCTGCAGTCCGGCGTTGACCGCAGCCCGCTACGCGCCGGCTGCCCCGGAGGAGCTTGAAGGGAGCGCCCTCGGGGCGCAGCGGAGCGCATCTGCCAGGCGCGCCGCTGCGGGGAGCCCTTTCGGAATGGTGAGTGCAGGCGCCGGCGGGACACCCCTCACCCTAGTTGGAGGACACTTGGAGATGCAGGTCGGACGGATGCGGGCTGTTGCAGCGTTTGGTATGCGTGGGAGAGTGGGCAAGGTCCCTCCTTTCGTCGGTCTTTGGGAAGGGCTTGGGGTCGTCCCCAGTGGATGTTGGCCGGGCTTCGCCTTCTGGGGACTCGGGCTTACTTGAGGTTCTAACACAAGGATCTGTCTTGCGGGCCCTGTCGCGTGCTGTCCGGGGGTCTGGGGGTCCGGGGGTTGGCAGGTGACCCAGGGCGTGCGAATGCTCACCTGGGCGTCCCCCGCCCCGTTTCGCCCGCGGCATCATCCAAGCAACCACGTGCAGGCTGTCGCCCGCAACTCTGCCTGTCAAGCGAAGCCCGCCCCCAGGGCAGGGGAGGGGACGCGGGGGCGGGGTGGGCTGTGCCCCGCGGGAACCCGGCTGGCCCGTGCGCTCTCCGGTGCCAGCTCCGCTCTCTTTGCCTGGTGTTCCCACGGGCTCCCGGGAGGTAGCGGACAGTGCAGTGGAGAGGCGCAGAGCCCAGCCCCGAGGGGCCAGAGGCCACCCGAGGGGCACCCGGGCGCTCGGCTCCGGGAGAGAAAGGCATCGAGGAAAAGAAGCTGCCCAAGTGACTAGTCTTGGAGGTGCCCTCTCTCAAGGAGGAGCCAATCGCCTGGGAGCCCTTTTCCTGGGTGTCACTGGCTTGAACGATCTCTGGCCGTTGGAAAGGTGGGGCTGCGCCGGCTCTGGGGGATCTGGCCCGGGATCATTTCCCGAACCTGCCCGGCGATCTTTGCGCATCAGCAGCCAGACCCCGGCCGCGCGCGCCGGGCAGGACTCCAGCGCACCTCCTGGGCGTTGTGGAGCTGCGGCGCCGAGCGAAGCCTGCCTTCGGAGCTCCGGAGGCTTTTGTAGAGACACAACCTCAACGCAAGGTAGGTGGCTCGCACGGAGTTGCACTGGGGTTGATATGGGTAAAGCTGCGATCCGCTCAAGTCTTGGCGAACGACCTTTGCTTTCTTTTTGCTTTTTAGGGCGTATGTGGGGCCAGGGGCTTGGAGGAGTGAGGCATGTGTTTTCAGCTGCGCCTCCGAAAGGGGAGAATTCTGTCACCGCCCGAGAGGCAACAGCCCCCAGTGTGACTACGACTGACTAGAGCCGCAGAGGCCTGGGAATCTCTGGATTGATAGTTTAAAATATGCTAAAAAGCCAGTGCTTTCCAGGGGGAATTGAAGGGTCAGCCGGTCAACGCAGCAGTGCCCTGGAGCAAGGGAGCCAGAAGACAGTTCTAGAGAGCAAGAGGGACCTTCCCAGGGGCTGAGTGGGGGTGCCAAGGGTTACAGCCCTCTGATGGGATGCTGGTGAGGTCCTGCGGCCCAGGGAGCCAGTGGGGCTGCGCAAGGGGCTGCCCAGTGGGTGAGAACTCCTGCAGGTCTGACGGACCTCTCCTCCCTGCTTAGGAACTGGAGGGTGTCAGAGCCCCCTGTCCCCCTCTGCAAGATGAGGACTCTGAACACCTCTACCATGGACGGGGCCGGGCTGGTGGTGGAGAGAGCCTTCTCCTTCCGCATCCTTACAGCCTGTTTCCTGTCTCTGCTCATCCTGTCCACCCTCCTGGGGAACACACTTGTCTGTGCAGCCGTCATCAGATTCCGACATCTGCGGTCCAAGGTGACCAACTTCTTTGTCATCTCCTTGGCCGTATCGGATCTCCTGGTGGCTGTTTTGGTCATGCCCTGGAAAGCAGTGGCGGAGATTGCTGGCTTCTGGCCCTTTGGGTCCTTCTGTAACATCTGGGTGGCCTTTGACATCATGTGCTCCACCGCGTCCATCCTCAACCTCTGCGTCATCAGCGTGGACAGGTACTGGGCCATCTCTAGCCCCTTCCGGTACGAGAGGAAGATGACCCCCAAAGCGGCCTTCGTTCTGATCAGCGTGGCGTGGACCTTGTCTGTACTCATCTCCTTCATCCCAGTGCAACTCAGCTGGCACAAGGCCAAACCCACAGGCTCCTCGGACGGGAATGCCACTTCCCTAGGTGAGACCATGGACAATTGTGATTCCAGCTTAAGCAGGACATATGCCATTTCATCCTCCCTGATAAGCTTCTATATCCCCGTGGCCATCATGATTGTCACCTACACCAGGATCTATAGGATTGCCCAGAAACAAATACGGCGCATCTCAGCCTTGGAGAGGGCTGCCGTCCATGCCAAGAATTGCCAGACCGCCACAGGTAATGGCAAACCCGTGGAGTGTTCTCAACCGGAAAGCTCCTTTAAGATGTCCTTCAAAAGAGAGACTAAAGTCCTGAAGACCCTGTCCGTGATCATGGGGGTGTTTGTGTGCTGCTGGCTCCCCTTCTTCATCTTGAACTGCATGGTGCCCTTCTGTGGGTCTGGAGAGACCAAGCCCTTCTGCATTGATTCCATCACCTTCGACGTGTTTGTGTGGTTCGGGTGGGCTAATTCCTCCTTGAACCCCATCATTTATGCCTTTAATGCTGATTTTCGGAAGGCATTTTCAACTCTCTTAGGATGCTACAGACTGTGCCCTACCACCAATAATGCCATCGAGACGGTTAGCATCAATAACAATGGGGCTGTGGTCTTTTCCAGCCATCACGAGCCTCGTGGCTCCATTTCCAAGGACTGCAATCTGGTCTATCTGATCCCACATGCAGTGGGCTCCTCCGAGGACCTGAAGAAGGAGGAGGCATGTGGAATGGCCAAACCCTTGGAGAAGTTGTCCCCAGCCCTATCTGTCATATTGGACTATGACACCGATGTCTCTCTAGAGAAGATCCAGCCCATCACACAAAATGGACAGCATCCAACCTGAACTCTGAGATGAATCCTGCCAGACGGGCTCACCCCAAAAGCTGGAGGAGATTTTCACTGGTTGGCTATTAGGAAACGAAGGTGTGGGGAGACCCTGAGACGTCAGGCAAGCCCCTGCCCCCTCCCCCCCACTGCTTTCCATCAACACACAACTAACTATATTTTAAAATACATTCCAGTGTGTTTTCTGTGTTGTTCATAGTGGAATCAAAGAGGGACATACGTGAAGTGAACGCTTACAGGGACATGTCTTTGGCTCCAAAATTATTTTTAGAAACTGGTTCTTATCTTAGGACTTAAAATATAGGGCAAAGAATCAACAATGAACATCATTGCTTACAAGAGTTAATCCTTTCCAGGAAGGAAATGAGAAGGGTTGAGTTTGCTGTGTGCTAACAGGTGCTAACACTGGTCCAAGCAAAGTTTTCAGATTGTCAAGGTATGTGCATGCCTTCATAAATTATTTCTGAAACATAATTAAGCCTTACAGTAGGAATGGGATTTTTTCCCAGACTTGAAAGATGCTTTGTTGATATTGGTTTTATTTATTTATTGTATTATGTGGATATTTTTAATTTATTATAATAAATCTATATTTATCATTGTCATAGGATAAACTAACAAGTTATCTGAGACCTTGTTTGTCCCTCTAACTAGTACCTTATTGGCCAATGGAATAAACACACAAACTCTCTGAAATTCTAAATGCTTACTTCCAGCAACACAGCAAAGACTGATAGGAAATGAAGCTGTGATAATTCCTTAAAATTCATGGGCATAAATAGATATGAGGTGAGGATTGACAAATGCTGTGAATGTTTTTTTTCTAGAAAGATTCTGAGAAACTTAAAAAAGTATAGCTCCTATTGTGTTCAAATTTTTTTAAATAATAAAGACTTTCCCAGGAGAATGATTTGTAGTTGTGTAAATATCTTTAATAAAAGCCAGCTTACGAAGAACCTGACTTGAAATTTATGATCTTAGGTGGTAATAAAAAGTACGCGCCACTTTGTATTTATGTAAAATAACTGGCCCTCTGCGTCTTTTCTCATTTCAGTGTCAGATAGCTTTTCTGAACCAAACTAACTGCCGTCCTGGTTAACTATGTGTCGTGAAGACAGTAGGTTTCCTTAACTCTCGCGTTACACCAGTCTCGCCAGTGGACAAGGTCAAAGGCTGCATCTCCATCTTACCAGGTCAAGTCACACCACTCAGTGGGGTGACTTTTTGTAGTGCTTTAATCTGAATCTAGAATTGATTTTTTTTAAAGTCTAGATGTTAATAGTGTACTAACGAATAGTGCCTCATTATCATCCTCAAGTTAGACACTTCTCTTGGTGGAAAAAACAAGAGACCCCTTCCCGGTTGGGTGTGTTAAGTGCCCCCAAAGCCATCAGTATCTCTTTTGACAAATGCTAGCTCCCTCTCTGTGCTTTGGAATCAAGTTCCTATTTCATCTTTTCAACTGTATCCAGTACCGGGAGTCTCTCTTGCCAGATACTCAATTCCTGTGGGGCACTTCACGAGGATTTCTTTGAAATGTTTACAAAGTCTTGTTGATAAGCAATTTACTTAATATTTAGATGAAATGGGTAACAAGAAAGAAATCTACTGAAAACTATCTCCTGCATCAGGTCCGTGTTATTTATGCATTGTGAATGTTTCTTCATTTTATTGCCTGTATGCTTTCTTACATATAATAAAATTATTTTGTGAACTCAAATCAACCCTGAATGAGCTGTGTCACATTTGTTAAGTGTATTTTAAAAACTAGGCTATTTCAGACCTCTAAGTAAGAAAACCTGGGCAGTTTTGAGGATAACCTTACTTTTGTTTTTCTTTTTAATGGAGAAATCTCCTGTTACAGAGGCCACATGTTGCCTTTGAATATTTAAGTAGGAAATGTTTTTGATTTGGACTATATATTCTTGATGGTTTTTTTGTCTATCTTCAAAACAGTTTTTATAAAGAAAACCCTCTTCACTTGAGGGATTATTACTCTACTTTTTGCTTCACAGATTTGAAAGCATTCTAAAATCTCTCCTTTTTTTCTTTCAAAGAGCCCAGAGATGTTAAGTAACATAAAAATCACAGAAAAAACTGTGGCTTGCTGTGGGTTATGTGGACCCTAAGCTAATGTCAACCACTGCATTTCTGGGCAGTGTTTAAGAGTAAAATATAACGAGAATTTCTTTCTGGAGAAAATATACAGGTTGTGATGTTGAGCTGATCAAAATATGTTACAGGACATATCCATCCATCCTGCTCAACCTGCTTAGTTTTTTTCATCCTGAAGAAGGAGAACGCCTGAACAGCAGGGGAATGTAGAAATTAAGGGTTAAGTTTATAATTTGGAACATCACACAACAGATGGTGTCTTTTCAAATTCCATATTTGCCTTCCCCAGGCTTTGGCATATAATGAACATATCTAGAATGAACACCCATACCACATGATGCCTCTTCTTTCTGCTTCCTGGCTTTCTGGGTATCTTTATTCCTTGCAGTTTAATTCTGTTCCTTAATTAATAGTCCAGCAGCACCAACTGTAATACTCAGGGTTGTCATTGTCCAATCAATGGGACATGGCACAAAAGCCATCGCTAGTTATTTCGTTGGCAGAGTGAAAAATACATGATATGTCTAGAAACTGTATTACAGAACTGTAAACTTCAGGACAATGTGGACGAGACTGTACTTTGGGTTCCAGGCATGCAGGATTGATAAAAGTATCTTACAAAGTATTGGTTTCACTGATAGAATCTTTCTGAGAATTTCATGTATAGCCGTAAAAGTAAAATTACATCATGATTTTCACTTCAGGTGTAGTCAACGTGATAAGGCTTTGTCATGCTAAGTATATGTGAAACACTTTAGCAAGAGAGACAATTTACAAAAGGTGTTCTTTTTCCCTTTCTTTCTGAGAGGATGCCTTTCCTGGTCAAAGAGAGGCATGGCTTGTGCAGGTGATGGGACAATAGGAAGTCTTACGGAAGGGGGACTGAACACTGGGCTTTGGTGGGTAGATATGGGTGTGGGTGGCAAAGTCACTGGTTTCCCTTGGGACCTAGGCAGTCACCCTCTCCGAGGCTTCCGTGTCACAACTGATTACACAGGAGGAACAAAACACGTGCCTCAGCTTCCTCAATGGAGGGATCAACCCCCAAAAAGCAAATTGATACATAATCCAACTTCAGGGACTTTCTGACTTCTCCACTCTCTGAGGTCTCCGCCCTTGTGACTTCCGCCCTGGCTAGTACCAGCAGCGTTCCACCTTGATCATTCCGCCCCCCAGGAGCCAGTTCCCACACAGGGGGGCCTGGGACACAGAAAACACAGGCTTTGTTTCAGCACTTTCAAGCTGTGTGAGAGTAAACAAGCACCTGTTCCTCTCTGAGCCTGTTCACATGGCAATAAAGATGCAGGTTCTCTTGAGACTTTAAATGAGGCTAGTGTCCCTAAGGGTACAGAGCACTGAAATGTTGGGCTCACTGATTCTTTTTTTTTTTTTAATGTTTATTTATTTATTTTTGAAGGAGAGAAAGACAGGGCATGAACGGGGGAGGGGCAGAGAGAGAAAAGGAGACACATGTCCAAAGCAGGCTCCAGGCTCTGAGCTGTCAGTACAGAGCCCGATGTGGGGCTCAAACTCACAAACTATAAGATCATGACCTGAGCCGAAGTCGGACACTTCACTAACTGAGCCACCTAGGCGCCCCTGATTCTTTCCAGGATCTCTACCTCGAAGGAGTTGGTGACGATACTTATTGCATCGGTAATAATGGACCTGCTGTTCATGTGTCTTCTTGCATGTTTGCTTAAAGCAAATGGAAATATACTTGTGGTTTGGGATTTTTCCAAAGCACTATTCTATTTTGCTGTGGTTTTCTGGTATTCCAGAAGCAAGCAGCTTTTAATATCTGCGTGGTTAAGACAATTGCTTTAGTTTCTCATGAGATACCGGTAGATCACAAGATTGCAGTATTATATAGATTAGAGATACCTGATATAATCAATCTGTTTATTTTTATAGAGTATTGAAGGATGGTAGGTATTATAGCACAGAGAACCCTTCTAAGATTTTGTTACCAAGCCAATCTAGCCATCTTGCCTTCAGTCATGTTAAGTAACTTTCATGTGATGTATAAAATAAAAAAAAAAGCAGCATTTGGACTTTAGACTGTTACATCATTCAAGATTTGGGAGTTGTAATTTAAATAGTATCAGAAGCTCAAGAATAATCTCTGGTTTAACAGGGTTTAACTTTTTAATCACTATGCAACCATGTACAAAACCACTTAAATTCTTTTTCATGTTCATAGAATAGATATCCTACTAGCTCTCAAAATTGGTAAATGTCTGTAACCACCAAAGAGGATCTCCCCCAATTCTGTCTGCAGAAGTGAACCCACCTAGCACAAGTGCTAGCAACCTGGCAGGTGGTAGTGGGACCTAGAAGGACTGAATTGAGGGGCAGAGTTTTTTTATTTCATTTTTTAAAAATCTTAGGGGCGCCTGGGTGGCTCAGGTCACTCTTGATTTCAGCTCAGATCACGATCTCACGATTTGTGAGTTCGAGCCCCACATCTGGTTCTGCACTATTATGGTGTGGAGCCTGCTTGGGATTCTCTCTCTCTCTCTCTCTCTCTCTCTCTCTCTCTCTCTCTCTCTCTCTCCTTATCTCCCTCTTTGTCCCTTCTATATACACTCTCTCTCTCAAAATAAACAAACTTAAAAAAAACTTTTTAAAAAGTAAGTAGTGTGCATCCCTTGAAAATAAATGTTTTCATCTCTGTGATAACAGGGTTAGATGATTTCTGAGATACTATTTTGGCCTGACGATACTAGATGTGAGATCCATTGTGGACGAAACAGGAGGCTGGTGGGTTTCCCATGACACATTTTCCAAACCTCTATTCTCTTTGCTATTAGAATGCTGATGGAGTGATATTTATAAACATAAATATGACTGTGTTATGCCCTTGCTTAATATTCTTCAATGACTCCCCATTACTTCCAGGCAAAAACAGTCAAGTTTTTGCAAAGCCCTTCATAGTCAGGCCTCTGGTGGACTCTGAAGCCACATCTATTGCCATTACCCCACCAGCACTGTTCTTACAGATGTTCTAAACTTCGTACAGTCTGTGTCATGTACAAAGTCCTTTCTTGTCTTTTATGCCTTTGCACATGCTGTTCCTTCTGCCTGGAACACCCTTCCTTGCTGCTTTTATTTGCCTGATCCTCCCAATCTTTTAAGATTCAGTGGGACATACTTGCAAAAGGCCTTCCTGGGCGTCTTCGTCCAGCCTCTACTTCTCTCATTTCTTTCCAAGGGCTTATCTTGCTGTAATGAAATAATCCCCTTGCTTCCCTGTCTTTCTCTCTAGATTACACACAATTTGAGAGCAAAAGCTGTTTTATTTTCTTTCCCTTTCTCTAATATTTCTAAGCACCCAGCTCACTGTCTGGCTTACAGGATTTGCCCATTAAGCCTTTGTTGAATGAAAGAACAAGTAGAAACAGGATGTTGGATACACGTGTTTCATGAAGTTTATGTCTGCAGGGGTTGGTACAGATATATAGGTCAGCTAGTCTTTCTCTAATGTCTTTGGTCTCTCATCTCCATGTGAACTCTGAGGCTTCTAGTTAGTCCCTGGTGTCTGACCTATTTGTATAGGGTCATTGTGCACACACACACACACACACACACACACACACAGTGTGTTTTGTATGTAATTTGATGTTACTTGAAATCAGTAACCTATTTTTGAGCACTTCCTATGATTCAGGTCATGTGCTGGATGCTAGTAACAGACCCGACACTTTCCCAATATTTGAGGAGTTTGGCATAGAGACAGACTGCCAAATAAGGCATCACCAAAGAGTGTTTCAAAAGTAAAATGTATGAAGAAAGAACACTTTTTCTTCCAGGCAGTGCCAATAGCTTTGTTGTATCGAGCGCCAGTCATCGATACATAGCATGCCAAGCACTGCCCATTCTTTGTCTTTTTCTGTCCTCACCGCCATCCTGTGAGGTGGGCACCATTATCAGCATCCCCACTCTACAGGTCAAAACAACAAGTATTCATAGAGGGTATGCATTGTGTCCAGGGTAATACAGCTAGTAAATGATGGGACAGGGTTGAACCCAGGCCCCATAGGCTGTGAAATTAATTGCTTCGGGGTGCTGTTCCCCCTCTGCCAGAGCCCCCTTGGTGCATCTGAAGAGTTAACCAGGTGGTCTGGTGACAATTGTTGGGCATACATGAAGCCTCTCCTTTTGCTCTTCCTCCAATGGGGACACCCTTTCTCCTGTTGTCTTCGTCTCTTTGAGCCTCATCTCAGGCGTCAGCCTCACTGGGAATCCTTCTTTGGCCCTTCTGTCCCCCAGGCTGGTGTCCTGCTATGGGCACACATTCTGTTGTGGGCTGTCGTGTCTCCTGTTTCTCAGGGGAGCTCCTCGAGGCACAGATGAAGTCTGTTTCAACCCTCCATTCTCAGTGCTCAGCACAGGCTGGCACACAGGGAGGTTCCCGCGTTAATATACTTTTTAAATGAATGAATAACTTTATGACAAGGCTTAGGTAGCTGCTTATCCACATGTCTTAATTTTTACTTAAGGGTTGAGCCTGCTACAGTTATAAGGGCTGATCTTCTCTACTGAGTTAGTTTTCTCCGTGAGGGACGCAAGTGCAGAAAAATCATCGAATGGTATATAAATGGCAAACTAGGGCTCCCTCACATGTTGATGTGCACAGATAGCAGGTGACCAGACCCTTCACACGGGAGAGGAAAAGTCAGCCAAATGTCACCAATGTGTTCTGAGATTATCTAGCCACATGCATGATGTTTTGAGATTGAGTTTTTAGGTCAGATGTATTTAGCCTTATAAACATGTTGACTGTAATTTAGATAATGTCCAGTCCCATTTGTAAGATGCTGCGTTATCACACATCGCTGTTGGCTGTTAAGTGGGGTGAGGGGGGGCGGGGGCAGGAGGGAGCTCCATGTTAATTCTGCCAAAACAGCTGTGGGGTTTTTCCTCGCTTGATGGCGGGGTCACCATAAAATAGTGCTTCTGTTACAGAGAAGGATTAAAAAGGATCTACTCTGAGAGGGGACCAGGGGCAATAAGATGACAGTCTGTCTAAAAAGCTTGGTCCTAATAGTTTCAAGGTAAAAGCAAATGTTAATGCCATGTTAAGTAAGAATCCATTGCACCCATATTGAAATTAAAGCTTATTTGTTAGCTCATGCAATTTAGAATGTGGCCCTGGGATGAGGCTCCGTCATCAGGGCAGCATAACCTCTGGGCTGGGCTGGCAAACCGGAGGCTTCCTGCTCTGCTCACCGGAGTGTAAACTGATCTGGCTAATTGGAAGGGAAAGTTGGAAGGAGGGACCAGACTTACAACTTGAGCACAATCTGATCTAACAGTTCCATAGCTAGGAGTCTGGCTTCCATACATCCTTATCTCTGTGCTCAGGGATGCCCGTGTGAAAGATGTTCCCTTGCTTCTAAGAGCCTGCTGAAGACAACCTAAGGGTCTGGTAAGAGGGGAATGCATCACGAAGACGTAGGACGTCCGAGGTTTGTGGTAATCAAAAAGAAAGTCTCCCTCCATATGCACTATTACAGAAGGATTTTCATGAAAGGCAAAAGCACGTTACAAAATTATATGGATAATACGATCCCTTGTATTCTACACACGACAGGCATTCTAGATTTCTTATGTAACGTCATAGAAAGATGTGGGGAAATGCCCACTCTGTTAAAAACAGTGGTATCTCCAAGGAGAAGAGTGAGTTTTGGGGAGAGCCTGGAGGCAGGGGGCTTTCAATTGTTCACTTTGTATATTTCTTGGTTTTTATAGAAAGATTATGTTTACGTGTACTGTGCCTGTAGTGAAATAGTTTTTTTTTTGTTTTTTTTGTTTTTTTTTTTTAAGAAACAGGCTAAACGGACGTGAGGCATGTTGAGACCCAGCCGGGGCTGCTGGGGGCAGAAGGGGAGGCTTGGGTGTGTCCTTGAAAGAATGAACGGTCATTGACCACCTTCTGCGCTCACGTGTAAACATTTCCTGATTGACAGGCAAAGCCTGATCTGACCGAGGCTGGGAGAGGTTCTGAACCGGTTTGTGGATCCTCAGGGTCCAGGGCAGAGTGGGGGCTCCTGACCATCAGCTCCAAAGCCCCTTCCCCCCGATCCCCGGGCACAACCCTCCTCCACTACACGGGGGTCTTTTCCACACAAATCTCCCTTTTTACTGAGCTTCCCCAGAACCCAATTTTGGAACAATTTTGTTGATCAAATGCATCTCGTTTAGAAAACAATAGGGTGTGTGGCCTTTTGGTAGGTTAAAGCATTTTCTCAGTTCGGCTTTTGGGAAATGACTAAATCGTAGCTTGAGGGTCATGAGTGAGAGCCCATCTGAAATCCTGGGAACTGACAAAAAGCAACCCTTTTCAGGAGGCTGGCGTGCTTTTAAACCTTTGCAGACCCTACCATACCCTTGCTCGCGTTGCCTCATCGCGCATCACCTCAGACGTATAAATAGCTCTCATATCCTCTTAAGTATGATTTTACTGCTACAAAAAAAGATGGGTTTTTAAATGTGGTTTTGAAATTATTCATAATTTCCATCTTGGAGTTATTTGGTCATATTTTAAACCAATGAGTTTCCCCAGCTCCGGTCTCACAGATTTCCGGGTGCTTTTGTGAAGCTCAAGCCCTAGGGGTCCTAGACCCCTAGCACAAGGCGACTGCCGCTCTTGCTGCTGAAGTCTCTGGCTCTCCAGCTGGCTTGTCAGTGCACAAATGTCTTAGGGCTTCTTCTAAAATGCGGTCTGCAAGGATGTCCCAAACCGCTTCAGATTATTTTGAAACTGAAAAACACCCCAGCGTTTGTTCAGGCTTAACCTTTTGGGAGACTTTCAAATTCTATTTTTCTCATCATTGACATAGATATTAAATGTTTTAGTGATATTTTTATATTAACTGCTCCCACAGGCTCATTTTAGACATTTCCAGAGAATAGATATGAAGGCTTCAGGTGGTAAATTCGAAGTTTGAGGATAAAAGCGTTTAGGGCAGGCTTGAAGGAAAAGACAGCTTTCCTTATTTGATCTTGTAGTCTAAGAGGAGGAGGAAATTGAAGTGGGAAGACTCAGATTCAATGGCCTGTTAGAGAGAAAACAGCATGTCAGTTGCACAGGGGATGCTGAAATCAGGTATTAATCAGGAACAGTGGCTAATCTTCAAATGTGGACAGTGGTCGTTAAATTGAGACACCAAGTTATATCAGGCACAAGGTTTGTATGGAAGAGGGTCTTTGGGGACCTGGTCAGAGAATCAATTCATGTTAATGGCTGATTTCCTTAGGGAGACCGAGGTTACATGTCACATGACCTCTGCTCCGACTTCCTCTGGCTTCACAGTAAGGAGGGGTTGAGGAGTAGGTGGTCGGCTTTATTTCTCTTGTTTTTCCTGCCCTGACCATGATCAGACCACAGGTGTGAATGTGACAGAGATTCCAAATTCCTTAAAAGGAGGTAGAGGGTGGAAGGAGGGAAGGGACGGAGGAGGGGTCAGAGAACTGGCAGAGGATGGAGTTTGAGGTCTGTCAAGAAATAAGTACTGGAATCTCACATTATAAAAACAAAAAACTGGGGGCACCTCAGACTGGCTCAGTCTGTTAAGCATCCGACTTTGGCTCAGGTCATGGTCTCACGCTTCATGAGTTGGAGCCCCACATCAGGCTCTCTGCTGTCAGCGCAGAGCCAGCATCAGATCTGCCGTGCCCTCACCCCTCTCTACCTTCCCCCTGCTCATGCTCTCTCTCTCAAATATAAACATTAATAAAAAGAAATCCTTAAAAATGTATTTTAAAATAGTTTTCAATTTCTTGAGAAGTGGCACGGATAGTAGCGAGAGTTCCCGGGCACCCCACACCCTCTTTTCTATTGTTACTGTCTCACATTAGTATGGTTACAATGAATGAGCTAATATTGATATATTCTTATTTACTAACGTCCATGGCTTATTCAGATTTCTTTAGTTTTTACCTAATGTCCACTTCCTCTTCCACAGTCCCAGCCAGGACACCATGTTACCTGTGATCACTCCGTCTTCTTAGGCTCCTCATGGATGTGATGGCCTCTGACACTTTCCCTGTGTTTGATGACCTGACAGTTTTAAGGAGTGTTGGCTAGGTATTTATAGACTGTCCCTTAGTGGGAAATAGCTTGTTATTCTTTCCTCATTTCCAAAGTCCCTTAGGTCAGCCCTTTGTGTTCTCCACCCCCTTCCATGAGGTTATTTCATACATTGACACTCCAGTGACATTCTTCTGTCACAGTTTGCATTCCATTCTGGAATCCTTGACTTCACGGTTAATTTTTTTTTTTTTTAATTTCCATACACTGGGGGCACCTGCCCGGGTTAGTGGGAGGAGCATGCGACTCTGGATTTCAGGGTCATCAGTTCAAGACCCATATTGGGTGTAGAAATTACTTAAAAAAAAAAAAAACAACTTAACAAAATTTCCATACACTAAGATGTATTCTTTGTGCTGTTCAAAAGGATTTGAAAACTGCATCATTGGCTTGTCTCTGGCATCAGTGCACCACACAAATAGTTTTAATGCCCTTAAAGTTATCTCCTATGCCTTACTTATTCAAGTCTCCCACTGCCAAGCTATTGGTCACCACCAACCTGTTTACTTCCTCTCTAGTCTCGCCTTTTCCAGAATATCACAGAAATGGAATCATACAGTATATGGCCGTTTCAGACTGGCTTCTTTCATTTACTGAAGGAGTCTCCATTGCTTCCCGGTTGGGGCAATTATGAAAACAAGCTGCTATACGTATTTGCATGGAAGTTTATGCATAGATATAAATTTTTCAGATCAGTTGGATAAATACCTGGGGATGCAATTGCTCATAAAATTCACAGAATGAGTCAGAAATATTTTCTCTCTTATTTTCTGGAAGAGAGTGTAGGGAATTGGCATTACTTCTCCTTTAAATATTTAATGGAATTTAGGAGTGAAACCATCTGGGCCTAGTGCTTTCTTTTTTGGAAGGTTACTATTGATTTGATTTCCTTAACAGATCAAGGGATTTGCAGGCTGTGTGAGTTTGTGTCTTTCCAGAAATCGGTCCATTTCATCTCAGTTGTCAAATTTGGAGCATAGAGTTGTTCATTTATCATCCTTTTAATGTCTGTGGAATCAGTTGTGATGAACTTGCTTTTATTTCGCATACTGCAGTTTAGATCTTCTCTCCTTTTTTTTGGTTTATCCATTTTTTATTAATTTTATTGGTCCTTTCAAGCATCACCTTTTGGTTTTGTTGATTTTCCTTAAAATTTTTCTGTTTTCAATGTCATTGACATTGATTTCTGCTCTTTATTTGTTATCATTTTTTCCTTTTGTTTACTTGTTATTATTTTTTCCTTTTGTTTAGGCTCATGTTACTTATGGTTCTCTAGTTTCTTAGGTGGAAGCTTAGGATATTGATTTGAGATCTTTCCTTTTTTTTCCCCTTCTAGTATATGCATTTAATGTTATAAATTTTCCCATTAGAACTGTGTTTGCTGCATCCCACACATTTTGATAATTGCACTTTCATTTTCATCTAGTTTGAAATACTTTTAACCCTGCTTGGGACTTCTTTGACCCATGCATGATTTAGAAATGTGCTGTTTAATTTACACATATCTGGGAGCTATCTTTCTATTCTTGATTTCTAGTGTGTTGGTAATGTTCCTATTCTTTAAAAACTTTTAGAAGAGTTCTGGTCCATGGGCTAGGAAATAGTCTATCTTCCTGAATGTTCCATGCGAGCTTGAGAAGATGTGTATTCTACTCCTGTCTGATGAAGTATTCTGTACATTCTACACATAAAACTAGGCTAAGTGGCATAAACAGACTCAGAACCTGGTCTGTCTGTCCAGATGTAGGAAGTTCAAGTTAGGTTGCACCCATAAGTCAGTTTTGCCCTGGAGACTTACAGGTTATTTTTTTAAATGTTAATTTATTTATTTTGAGAGAGAGAGAGAGAGAGAGAGAGAGAGAGAGAGAGTGTGTGTGTGTGTGTGTGTGTGTGTGTGGAAAGGGCAGAGAGAGAGAGAAAGAGGGGGAGAATCCCAGGTAGGTTCCACACTGTCAGCGCAGAGCCTGATACGAGGCTCAAACTCACGAATCATAAGATCACAACCTGAGCCAAAATCTAGAGTCAGACGCTTAACCAATTGAGTCACCCAGGTGCCCCTCTTTCCAGCCTATGTGCAAATTTCTCAACAACTTTATTAGTGATGGTGGTACAGATGAGCCAACTGAGGCACATGAAATTAAAATCACTTGCATGAGATCTTTCGGCTCTGAAGTGCCAGGTCCCAGGACTGACAATAGCATTGCTGCTCTTTCGACTGCCATTGCACCAACTGCTGTGGTTCTGGGATGATTGATTAGTTGGAGTTTTATGGAGGAAGAACTCGTCCTCTTTTTCAATCTAGCTGAATTAATCAGTGTAGGAGGCACCAAGACTTACACAGGTGAAAAGGAAAAGTCATCTTTAACATGAACAAAAGGAATGTGGGAGGAACCAGGCAAGGATGGATTAGTAATAGGGTATGGGCTAAAGAATGTGACATTTGAAGTCAAGGGTAATTAGAGAAGAATTTTTAGTTTCAAAGAAAATTAAGGATTCTGAGGAAGAGGGAAGAGAGCTGAAGTTTACTGGTGTCTATCAGGCACTGTGCTGGGCCTCTTTGCATCCATTTCCTCCTATAAAGATCAGAACAAGCTTATAAAAGGTGCCCACAGCCTGTAGAGTCTCCCTCCCACCCCTGGCCCACAGCCTAATAATGCTTTCCAGGGCAGAAGGGGAGGATCTCAGAAAACAAGGTGGTGGGAAATTTGGAAAAGAATACAAGATGAAGACTGGGTATCTTAGCCTGGGGCACTTGGGCCATATCAGTCTTTAGGAAGACAGGGGTCGAGAGAACGGACATTCCAACAACCAATTATCATGGGGCAGGATGTAGATGGGCAAGGGTCTGGGGGAGAGAAAGACTTATTCCAGACCAGACAGGGGTGTGTGCAGAGGCCTAGCCAGGGTTCTGGTGATGGGATGAGCTCCTTGGCCTTGTGAGGGACCACTGGGTCCAATGACCTGACCCACCTGCTTCTTTATATAAACTCCCCTAAAAATTTAGAGGAGGACTAGTGCTAGGTAGAGTACATGGCATGATACTTGGATTTTTCTAACACAGAGTTCCTGGATCATGGACAGTGCCTGGAAGTGTGCACACATGTGGTATGTATAGAGAGAATTGAGTGCCCAAGGAGCTTTGCTCTGGATAGTATAGGATTGCCGCTGCCATTGTAGCTGACTCACACCTCTTGGGAAGAGGTCTCTTTATCCCTCATTCTCATGTGCCCTCCTTTTTGTGAATCTGGAGAAAGCAGGAGAGGCCCAGAAGTGGGGGGATGCCTGTCCCAGGTAGAGATGGTCCTGATGTCAGGAACCCCGTGTCAGATCTACCGTAGTGTGGCCCCATCAGCTACAAAAGCTAGACTGCCACAGGAGCCTGGGCCAACTGTTAAGCCAAGCAGGGATTTTTGGTTTTTGATGATGGCTACCAGACCTGCCTCCTAAGATTGAATTGACTTCCTGCTGGGTCCCCCTGTGAGAGAAGAAAGACATTCTCTGATAAGTAGGATGGGAGGTTGGCACTGTTTCACTTGAATATTGGGAAAAACATATATCTCAAGCAAGTGAAGTTGGATGTGTCAGCTATAGATAGAACTAGTCAATTTGCCTTGGGTGAGGATTGATAAATGTCTCATGAGTAATCCTTCACTGTTGGGGTGTGGTAGACATAGAAGGTAAATGTATTCTGGATACTGAAAATAAAAGGTGTACGTTTATGTGAAGACCTGTCAAAATCCTTTTATGTCCTTCTAGCACCTAGTACAGAATTTAGTCTGCAATTCAACCTGGTATTAGTATAAAGATTTTGGCAGTTTCACCAGGAGACAAAGAGAACAGTCTCTGTAAATATTTCTTGATGGATGGGTGGGTGGGTGGAGAGATAGATCTATGGATGGTGGGGTGAGTAGATGCATGAGTGGGTGTATGGATGGATATATGGATGGGGGATGAGTAGGTGGGTAGGTGGGTAGAAGGATACATGGATGAAGGTTGGATGGGTGGATAGATGGATATATGGATTGGAGGGTGAGTGGATGAGTGGGTGGGTGTATAGATGGATATATGGGTGGGGGATGAGTAGATGGGTAGGTGGGTGGGTGAATATATGGATGGAGGTTGGATGGGTGGGTAGATGGATATATGGTGGGAGGGTGAGTGGATGGATGGGTGGGGGGTGGGTGGGTGAGTGGCTAGACTGATGGGGAGAGCAGTACTACTAGAATGCTGAGACTGAGGCAACAGCAGAATTGAACAAGACCAAGCTCTTGTGTGTCTGATTGTCAGCAGCCCTTCATTACTGTCCTATGGATGGTGATGCCACTTCTGAATTTCCATTTGCTGGGACATGATTCAGCTAGAGCATGAATCTCGAAGGTAAATATGGGTACAGAGCCCAGCAGCTAGAAAATGAATTAAGCTGGGCTAAATTCAATTTTTCCAGCAGCTTCCTCAGCCATATTCACTTTGTTGCTCTGAGCCTCAGTTTCCTCATCCTAGAGAAGAGGACAAGAACCCCTAAATCACAAGATGACTTGAGGTTTGAATAAGGCAATAGTAATAATTACTCTTGATACTTAGAGAGAGGCTCTAACTGTGTGCCAGGAACTGTTTCAGGTGCTTGACACGTACTAACTGGCAATGATCCAATGAGGTAGGTGCTATGCCATCCTCATTTTACAGAGGGGACACTGAGTCATAGAGAGGTTAAGAGACTTGACCAAGGCCTCCAGCTAGTAAGGCAGATGTGGGCTTCAAACCTGGACAGGCGGCTTCCAGAGTGTGCACATTTAGCCCGTTTGCTATGCATCCTCTCAAATGTATGAAGTGCCGAGCACAGCCCCTGGCATGTGGTGAGTCTCAAGGAAGGGATAATTCCTTTCCTCTTGGTTCATTAGTTGCTCTGAAATGGCAGTGGTGGCCTGTCCCCCATGGCCAGAGCTGACAGGAGACTGGAGAGGCAGCTGGTGGATCTGTCTTGGCCAGCCAGACAAAGCCCCTCAACTATGACTTTTCTTTTTTATGCTTTTAGCTTAATCCTTAAAAAGTGAAAGGCATAGATTTCAAGATCTTTATGAATAAAGTCCAGGCCTTGTTAAAGAGCAAGAAACACATCTATTCCAAAAGCATTTAAAGGCAGTTCTGTGAACTATTCTGCAATTTTGGTGCACAGGCACTTTAGAACAAAGTCATAAGAAAATTTCTTTTTAAAGCATGCCAAGGGTTATGTTCACTACTATTAGTAGTAGTAGTACTAGCATATTTCATGTGTGTATGGGAGAGATACATGGGATGGCGGTCAACTTTAGATTCTTCTCTACTGTAAGTTCAGTGTATATATTAAAATGAGATTAGTCATTCAGAATCAGAAATATAAGATGCACATCAATGCAGACAGGACTGAAACTTTTAGGAAAGAAACAAGCAGGGTACCCAATGGTTAGGACAATTGTCTTAGAAGTCTAGATACAAACCTTGCTTACATTCCTTGCTATGTGACCCCAGGTTCGCCACTGTACCTCCCCAAGACTTACCCTCTCCTTCTGGAACATGGCAATGGTTTGAAGGGGAGTTGCTGTGATGATCAAACAGGATACTGTTATGTTACTATGAATCAGAAATGCTGGAATAATGGAAGGAATAGCAGTCATTTCTGGAAGGCATTGGTGTCTGGAGTCAGGTAGATCTAGTTTGAATTTCTGATCAAGGACTCTCTTGCTGAACCTTGGTTTTCTCATCTTCAAAACCCAGATAGTATTACATAACATGTTATTGTTGTTTGTTTAAGATTCAGTAAGTTTACTAATATGCATAAATGCTTGGTACAGTGCATGGCACACAGTAAATGCTCAATAAGTGTTAGCAGTTATAATTGGATTATGATGCTGCCTCAGAAGGGATGCCACAAATAACAGTACAAGGAAAGAAATTAAAAAAAAAAGATTCAAACTTCGATTGCTCCCCTGAATGTTCTATTTATTTCCTGCTGTGTGTGTGTTTGTGTGTGTGTGTGTGTGTGAGTGTGTGTGCGCGCACCTACCTTTTAGCATAGTTAGTGACACTGATGACATGGTGAGAACGGATGAGTCACAAATCATTTGCAACAACTGAAAATACTAGGAAGCAAGTTCCCTTTCTGGAAACCACGCTCACTCTTGGCTACCTTGAGACCTGTTTCAGCCTGCCTCTGCTGTAATGCAGCACTCTGCCAGTGTAAATTGTGCTGCCAAAGCCTACAGTTCCCACTGGACTGTATGTCCGTGTAGACTGGCCTTGCAGGGGAGTGCTGGAGAGACACTTGACGCACCTCTTTCTTCCACTCAAGGGACAGTTACTAGAATGTTCCTGTGCATCTCACCTGGAGTACTGTACATATCTCCTCACAAGTCTGCTGGACTCCAGGCTCATAATGGTCTGTAGCCACCACATCACAATTACACCCACTGTGTACACACCTCTGTATGATCATGCCACTCCCCAGCCCAGAACCTTCCACAGGATCCCTGTCACTCTCAAGGGAAGGTTCTGGCTGCTGCACACTTAACAGACTTTTCCTGAGTTGTCCTCAGCTTGCCTCTACAGCACCAGTCCTGCAGGCCCTGTGAGCTGTAATTATCTGTGCAGGCATTTATGTGTCCCACTCCCTAAAAAAGACCAATTTAAGGTTTAGATGAAATAAACAATTTTCCAGGAAAGTGTGATTTTTCAAATCTTATCTTAGAAGAGATTAAAGTCTAAATAAACTAAATATAACGTTTTGAAAGAGCTACCATCCCTTCCATGGGGGGAAAAACTCTATAAAGTTTCTGAGGAATTTTGACCAAACTATTAAGGAACAGATACTCCTTATAAGGGAAGAACTGGCAGACACCATATTCATCAATGATCAAAGTTAGCGTGGCTTGTTAACAGATGAACATTTACGTGTCTCCTGATACCATGCACTATAAAGGACATAACCACCCCTCGGGGGTATTTCTCACACAAAAGGTGCAATTTGAATCTAGTCATGAGTAAACACCAGACAAACTCCAGTTGAGAATATTACACAAAATAAATAGCCTGCACATCTCAAAATGTCAAAATACTTGAAGAAAAGGGCTAAGGAATTACTCCAGATTAAAGGGGACTCAAGAGATGTAAGAGCTAAATGCATGCATGATGCCGCACTGGGAGCTAAATAGAAAACAATATTTTTATGAACGATACTTTTGAAACTGATAAAACTGGAATAGGCCTGTGAATTAGATGTTAGCACTGTATCAGTGTTAATTTCCTTTGACGATTCTATTGTGATTATTGTAAGGGTATGTCATTGTTTTAGAAAACACACACCAAAGTATCTAGGACTAGAAGGATATATCTATAATTTACTTTCAAAAAGTTCAGAAAAATTGATATAGAGATTTAGGGAATCTGGGCATATGGACAAGTCATACTCTTGGTTTTTTTTTTTTTTTGGAACTTTTCTATAAATCTGTAATTCTTTAAAACAAAAAGTTACATAAATAATGGATTATTCTGATTTTATTTGAACTTATCAGGAGCAAAGAAAAAGGAAAAGAATCACGTTTTCCATTTATTTACATAATAACATTAGTGAATTTGATAAAAATTGAGACAAAAAGAAAACTACAGATTAATGGCACTTATGAATACTAGTTCAAAATTTTAAAGTATTAGAAGCCATAGTGCAGCATCTAGTTAAAAGTTAAAGGCTTAAAAATAAAAGGCCTCTCACAAGTGAAAGAAAACATAAATAATATGGTAGGGCAAAGTAGGGCTTATTTCAGGAATTCAAGGGTGAGTTCCTATCAGAAATTGATTAAATTACTGATTTAAAGAGAAATATCAGGGGGCGCCTGGGTGGCTCAGGCAGTTAAGCATCTGACTTAGGCTCAGGTCATGATCTCACAGTTTGTGAGTTTGAGCCCTGTGTCAGGCTCTGTGTTTTCTGAACCTTTTGAGCCTGCTTCGGATCCTCTGTCCCCACTTCTCTCCACCCCTCCCCTACTCACCCTCTCTCTCCCCCAAAAATAAACATTAAAAAAACTCTTTAAGGAGAAAAATCATGTGATCACCTCTAAGACTGCTGAACAGCATTTGTCGCAATCCAATGCTTAATAATAAAATAGGAATTCATCAATTCTCCCTTAACGTGACAAAAGCTATTTATCTCAGCTCTAAAGCCAGCATTATGCGAACGGAGTAAGGCTAGCAGCACTCCAACATAAGTGAAAGGGAAGGCTGCCCTTCACTGCGTGTTGATTACACACTAGATGCTCTTCATGCAAGATTTAATCTGTCTCCATTGTATTTAATTACTTTCTGTTCTTTATTATTTCCTCTTCTATTTCATTTGGGTTTAATTTGCTCATCTTTTTCTAACTTCTTGTGATGGATTCTTAGATGAGTGTCTTCCAGACTTTCTTCTGTTTAAATATAGGCCTTTAAAGCTATGTATTTGCTTCTGAGCACAGTTTCAGCTGTGACTCACATTCAAGTAAAATTTTCATTAGTATTGAGCTCAAGGTGATTTCTTATTTCAACATGCTATAATGCAAAATAAAATGCCTAAGATATATTTGTATAAGTTTTGATTTTGAGGTTTCTTTTAATGTTTTATTTATTTTTGATACAGAGAGAGACAGAGCATGAGAGGGGGAGGGGCAGAGAGAGAAGGAGACACAGAACTGAAGCAGGCTCCAGGCTCTGAGCTAACTGTCAGCACAGAGCCTGACGTGGGGCTCGAACCCATGAACGTGAGATCTGACCTGAGCCGAAGCTGTGGACTTTAACCGACTGAGCCACCCAGGCGCCCCTGATTTTGTGTTTTTAGCAAACAATTTCTACTGCCAATTGTTTTGAATTAGGAACCTTGAACACTTCTCTGTCAGTAAGTAATAGAATAAACAAAGCACAAACTAGGGCCACTTGTAAAGTGTTATTGGAACACAGCCCCACTGGCTGTTTACCGATTGTCCCTGGCTACCTTTGTGCGATAATGGCTGGGATGAGTAGTTGTGACAGAAGCCATGTGGCCTGCAAAGTGTAAAATACATACTATCTGGTGCTTTATTAAAACAGCTCCCGAACTCCTGCTGTAGATGATGAGCTTCTTAGGGCAAAGGTTAGGTCTCCTGGAGCCCTGTCCCCAGGCTAAAGACTAGTAATAGTGAGAGTTAGGGGATGAAGGATGGGCTTACATGGTGGGAAAAACAGCAAGTCATTGACTTTCCTATAAAGGCGCAGGCTACAGCTCAAGTTCAAATCCAGCCAAGCTCCCTTCCCCTCCCGTTCATTTCTGCCTGGCAGTATTTGGATAAGACGTAACCTTTTCTTGTGTGGCTCAGATGAATAAAAATGAATTATCTAAGTACTGCTACCCTGTGGAAATCCTGAGTGGTGCTGGGGGGAAAAAGTCCCTGGCTTAATGTCGATTTTCAGAAAGTGGAAGCATTGCTTCATAATGAAAAATTCCAATGCCATAGACCCATCTGGGACCTTCCTGTGCCGGCTTTAGTTGCGATCTTGTTTCAGATCTATAAACTTCAAACACAGCAAATCACAGTAATAGCACCTCATAGGAGTTGAGCACTTGCTGTTTTGTGGGTCTTATCCACAATATTAGAAAAATATTATGAGGTATTTCTGGTTAACTCCCATTTTACAATTTGGAAAACTGAGGCTCCGAGAGGGAGGGACCCTGGTCAAGTTCACATAGCTGCCAAGTGGGAGAGCAGGATTTGACAAGATGTGTTAGACTGCAAATCCAATGTTCTTTCTATTGAATCAGGAGATTAAGAGTGATAATAATATAGAACTGGCATGTTTGTTGGAAGTTCGATTCCAAACACCAGACTCCTTCAAAACGAACAAAGAGCATAAGGAAGTTTCTCTAAATTAGGAAATGAGATTCCCAAGTTATAATGATGCTAAATGGAAATGGGGTTGCTTTAAAGGGTAGCATGCATGCATGAGAGTCCTCCTCGAAGCAAGGGTCTTCATGTCATCTGTCCAGACCACATGTCACTTGGCTATCATGCCTCCCTCCCTGCTCTGTCACGTTGTCCAGCACAGCCTGATCATTACCTCGACTCTCCCAAGCTCCCTCCCCATCATCTTTCTACTCCCTCCCTTCCTTTTTTTCTCAGTACTACTGCCCAAGCTCTGGAACTTACCCTGCTCTCCACCCCCACCACCTCAAGCACTTTGCAACTTCTATCCCATAGAAGCCATCAATTCCACCCTCTGTCATAACTTTACTTTGATGACATACTGTTCTGCCTTCTGGCAGCCATTTCCTCTCCTGTTGACGGCACCTGGGTGTCCTTTTGGAAAGCCGCACCCCTCCCGCCCTTTCCCATGGTGTTCAGGAGGCTCTGACACAGCCCCGAACTCTGGGGGTGAGCCATGGCCCAGGCCTGTTTGGGTATCTCTCCCTCCCCCCCAGTGGTGGGTTCACAGATTGGCACAGGACTCAAGGCATACTAATGGGACTCAGTTCTGAGACCTCTGTTGCTACTGCTGGAACACTGTTGTTCTTTTGTTCACTGAAGTTTCTAGAAGTATCAGTGATGTGAATCTGAATCTGAATAAAGTCGGCCTCAGGAAAACAGAGCCGAGAAGTAGGAAAAGCCGCCAGATCCAGCTGTTTCCAAAGATAATATGGTCCCTGGACTCCTAAATACCAGAGTCAATAAATTCCCTGAACTCCATTTCAATGGAGTTTCTGTCCATTTATAAGTTGTGACTAACAAGTAAGTTGAATGAAATAATTTTCTCTCTCTCTGCTTCAGTTTCTTCAGCAAGAATAAAAATGGTGATTCTTTGTCCATTGACTTAAGATGCTGAAACTCTAAAATTAAAACCAAAGCAATTTTGCAAAATTACTTCACCAAAATTCATGTTCTATATACTACACAAAAGTATAAAATGATGGGGTGCCGGGGTGGCTCAGTCAGTTAAACATCTGAGTTCAGCTCAGGTCATGAACTCATGGTTTGTAGGTTCAAGACCCCTGTCAGGCTCTGTGCTGACAGCTCAGAGCCTGGAATCTGCTTCGGTTTCTGTGTCTCCTTCTCTTTCTGTTCCTCCCCCCCTCGCAATCTGTCTCTCTTTTTCAAAAATAAAAATTAAAAATTTTTTAAAAAGATAAATATACAAAACACCGATTCTTTTACATATTGACCCAGTCATATACATATTTCTATATTCATGGATTTATATATTTATGTATATGGTCAAGTATTTATGTATTAATGTAGTCGGTTCCCTTCTTTTCTCCTTCCTTTCTTTCCTCTACTGGGTGCCAGCTGTATGCCAAGCATGTGTTAGGCTTAGCCAGATGTGTCAGCGTGATTCTGTCCACAAGGAGTCCTTCATCTTATGTGGAAACATAACCAGAAATCCGTAACCACTACAGGTTGTGGTGGGTGCTGTGATAGAGCAGGGTGGAGGGCAGGTGTCTGAACTACACTGGGGTGATGGTGGAGGAAGGGACGGCGACGATGCTCAGAGGAGAAGTTTTTTGTTTTTTAAGGAGAAGGAAGTGAAATCCAGCTACTGGGAACAGCACATGCTAAAGCAAGACATGACTGAAGCAAGGACAAATCCCTCAAGGTAGCTGGAGCCACCACTGGGTCATAGTAGTTACCCTGTGACCCTTGCTGGTAGTACCCCAAGTCCACTTCCCGAGCTCAAAGACACTGGAAGATTTGCTTTCACAGTTCAGTTATCAAAACGATGCTCTGCTCACATCGAATTCTGAGTGTCGACCTCCAAAGGTGTACATTCACCAAAACAGAGCCTAGGAATCTATGCCTGGTACGTAGATGCTTCGCAAATATTTATGGAGTGAGGAAAGCTAAGAATACATTCATACAATTGATCTAAAATTAAACTTCATTAAAATTCATACCTCACAGCTAATAACTCCTTTATAGTCATCCCACCGTTCTTTCTTACCTGAAATGTACACAGCTGAGAGATTTTAGAGGGGTCACTGATAGTTATTCAGGTGTTAAACGTCTCTGCTGAATAGCTCATCATTATGACAGATGAACAATGTTAGATAAAATAAGAAGGGAAAGAAAGAAACTTTCTACGGACCTACTAAGCATCAGCCTGTGCCAATCTAGGGATTTTTTTTAAAGTGATTTCTACATGCAACATGGGGCTTGAACTCCCAACACTGAGTTGGCAAGTTGCCTGCTCCACTGACTGAGCCAGCCAGAGGCCCATAGGGATGTTATTTTATTTAATTTCCAGGAGGTGAGGAGTGTTCTCCTAGATTTGCAGACGGAGAATAGAAGGAGTTCAGGGACTCAGCTGTGAAGGGACAGGGCTTGCTTAAACTCTGATTTTACTCCAGAACTCCTTTCTCTAAATCTTAGTAGGGAAAATTTCATTCAAATTCTCCGAATAGGCACTTACAAATAGGCTCAGTGTTTGGCTCGGATCACCATTATTCAAGGTTTGTTCTGTTCTTATTCACTCCTTCAACTTGATGTGTACCTTGGGGTACATACTTTAGCTCTCTCGGATACCTTCCACTGTTTCTTTCTTTATTTCTTGGCTGACACCTCCTCTGTATAGGACCACCTCTCTACATGTGAATTTGGGTGTGACATCATGTCACAGGGTGTGGGACCAAGGGAAGTGGCTTTCTGAGCAGCCACCAAGGGGCCAAATGATGCATTGGGAAGTGTGTGGGGAAGGTTTTGTCAGCTTTTTGGGTCTAGGGTTGAGCAGAAGACGTTAGAACCTTGCAGTAACTGGTCACAGTAGCGTAAGACAGTGAGGGGTCAGAAAGTTGCAGGAAGTTGGGGACAACAGACATTGGTCTGCAGTGATCATCTCAGGTGGGGTGAAGTTGCAGATCCCAAAGAGTTACTGGGAACAGCCAGCAAGACCAAAGGTAATACCTTGGGCCAGGGAAGGCCAGCAGCTTGAGAAATTGAAAAATTTTTAAGTTGGAGGACCCCATTAGGTCACTCAGCCTTACCTGATGATTGAGGGTGACAGGGACAGCATCAGTTCCAAGGAATTCGTAAGGTTTTCACTAAGGCTTATATGGTTTGTCCAGTGAAGCAGGTGCCTGGATCACTGGAGACTCTGGAATGTATGCCCCAAATGGGAAGCATGTTCTCTAACACTTTCTTTGCCACTGTCACAGCAGGGAAAGCTTCAGCCCATCCAGAAAGTATACATACACTAACAGGAACATATTGACAATCTGTACGAAGAGGAAACCGAATGAAGTCCAGCTCCAGGTGTTCAAAGATCCACAGGGAGGTCCTGGGGCCTCTGGAGACAAAAACATTTTTTTCAGGATTACGGACCTAACAGGTCAGACATGGCTGAGAGACTGTTTTTGAAATTTTACAGCTGTCTCCCTACCCACGTCCACTCACAACCCGAGTCATCTGAAATGCACTGTGGTTGGTGAAGGAACAAGAAAACTAGGGTTTGTCGGGGAACCAGGAGGAACCAAGTGGCCATCTTGGAATTCCCATTTCCCCAAATGTGTGTTTAATTTATAATCATTGTTTACCCATCTTAATCATTCAGATTCAGGAGCACACTGTGGTCATGTTACGAGGACATCAGGATGGCAAAGTCTGGCAATGAGGGGACATTTTTTTGCAAGAGCAGAATGGACTTCATCCACACCTGCCACAATCTTAGTGGACTTTGTTGATGCTGCCTTTGTATAAAAGTCAGCTAGGACACTTTCTGGATTCTCAGGGTCAGTTCTGTTTAGTGTGAGCCTCGATTTTGATGACAGCAGTTTCAGAAGCTAAGCGAGTAATAATTACAAGTGATGACTTTTACCAGGACGTATCAGATTTCCAGGAATTTCACATAACTTTTAGAACTCTTCTACGTCTATACAAATACAACAGAAAAAGAACACAGAACTATTATCTTCTAGGCAGGTCCCCTAAAAGGTACAGAAACTTTCACAATGTTATCAGAAGGAGACCAAAAGTTCAAAAAAGAAAACAAATAACTTTGTCCTGTTAACAGAGAGAAAACCAAATTCTAATTTTGTGCTAGCTTACTTTTGATATTAAAATGTATTCATTACAACCTTACTCCTGACCATGCATAAAATTCTTTTCCAAAGATTTCTTCTTTCACAATTTCTCTACAACTTTACTTTTCCTCCCCCAAAAAAATTGCATCTCCATTCTTCATACCTTCTTTTACTGGACCACACATCCTATTCTTCTTGCATATGGAAGCATTTTCTTCTTCATTTTTAGTAGCTTTAACCACATACATTAATTACAATTCTTAACCCTTGGAAACTTTAACTCCTAGTTAAAGCAAGTAGTAAGCAATTATGAATGATTATGGGAGCATTCTTTAGGTTGGCGAGTATATGAACACATTTCATAATTTCTGAAAATGTGCCTCTAAAAATTTTATTTATTTATTTTGAGAGAGACTGAAAGGGCACAAGTGGGGGAGGGGGAAAGAGAGAGGGAGACAGAGAATCCTCAGGAGGCTTTGCACTGTCAGCGCAGAGCCCTATGGGGGATCGAACTCCCGAGAAATCATGAGATCATGACCCAAGCCAAAACCGAGTCAGATGCTCAACCAGCTGAGCCACCCAGGTGCCCCTAGAAATGTGGTTTTTAATAGCACAGTCTTTCAAGAAAGCACACAGACGAAATGTTTATCAACAGACTCAAATTTACCTTTAGTCTCTCTGTAATAAGGAAGCCAAAATTAGATAGGCCTATGTGCAGTAATTAATGATTCATTATTTTATCTTCTTTGGAAATGATTGAGATGGTTAATGAATTTAACAACCCTCTACTTCAGCAATACTTTAAGGTTTTAGGTTACCAAAAAGATTTGGGAAACTATTTAAAATTTTACCTAAACCTTTAAAAAATGTTACTTACATCTATTCAATTTATATGTTCTTAACAGTTAGGCTGAGATTAATCTGCAAAACTTCATGAGGCGTCAAAGTCAGTCCTTGTCCCACACTAATTTTAAATTTTTAAAAACGTTTTGTAACAAGGGCACCTGAGTGGCTCAGTCAGTTGAGCGTCCACCTCTTGATTTCAGTTCAGGCCCTGATCCAGGGTGAGGGGATCGACCCCCATGTCTGGCAGAGCATGTAGCCCATTTGAGATTCTCTCTGTCTCCCCGTCTGCCCCTCTCCCCCTACTTGTGCTCTCTCTATCTCTCTAAAATAAAATTAAAAGACAGTCTGTAGCAGAGATAATATTGACTTGATGGACTTTAAATAGGTCCCGGCAGAAAGAGTTTTCATTTTAATGCCGAAACTCTAAAGATATATCTGTCTTAATTAAACCAACAGCCTTAAGATAGCTTTGATACTATGTTCCCAGATCACACAAACTTCAAAACCATTTGTGTTAATTTCTGTCTTTCTGAGAGTTTTAGAATGCTCCATCCTTACCAACCCATTCCTTCAAGCCAAATAATACAGCTCTTTTACAGATCAATTTTCATGATACCGTCCAGAGGTAGGAAAAAAAATCTCCCATTTACAACATATATGATGCAAAGACATCAAAGATGCAGAAACTTCATAGTTACTAATGTTTGTGGAGAAGATACTCTTAAAATGGCTGTGACAGGGTTTGGGCACATCAATTTTTAAAAGGCCTATTCCCACCCACCCCCTAACCTTTTAATTTTTTTAGCTTCAGTCTTAGGAGATTGTAGGCTATGTGGCTATGTTTACATTTCAAAAACAGGATAGGGGCACCTGGGTGGCTCAGTCGGTTAAGCGTCTGGCTTCGGCTAAGGTCATGATCTCACAGTTCGTGGGTTCGAGTCCCACATGGGCCTCTGTGCTGACAGCTCAGAGCCTGGAGCCTGCTTCAGATTCTGTGTATCCCTCTCTCTCTGACCTCCCCTGCTCATGCTGTCTCTCTCTGTCTCTCAAAAAATAAATAAAAGCATTAAAATAAAAAAGTCTCTGAAAAAAAAACAGGATAATATTTATAACCTCAAGGGACCGAGAAAAATGCAAGGTTTTCTCCACAAAGGACTTTGGTTTTCTGGAGCCAATAATTTACAAGACATTTGAGATAAACAAGGAAAGTTTTGAGCTTGAAGAAGGAATAGGTGAATTTGAATTGCCTCTGAAGCTGCCTTTTATTTATGGCCCTGTAAAGCCCATTGGGATAAAGGATAGTTTAGAATGAGTATTCAAATAAAGGAAACAGCAAGAATTACATAGTCTTCACGCTTTTGTATTAGGTACTGATTAGGTGGGGGACAAAGGCAGGAGGACTTAGATAAAATTAAATTGCCTTACAATCTGCAGCCCATTGGCAAATGCTTGAGGCCATAGGAGTATAACATTTTTCCGGGAACTTCCAACTGTCTTCATGTTAATGCTTTGCTAGAGGGAAAAACAACCTTAGCCTGGCAGTAGCTAAGCCTCCAGGATCCTGTGAATCTTCTTTAGTATATGAAAGTCCTTTTGGAAACTTCCCTTGCCTTTACCTCCACCATCAACTCCCCAGTATATAACCAGTCACTCTGACCTTGGATCCTGTCCCCATGTTTTAATAAAACTACCTTTTTGCACTGAAGGTATCTCAAGAGTTCTTTCTTGGCCATTGGCTCCAAACCTTAAAAGAAAATTTTTTTTTTTTTTTTTTTACTTTTAGAAAGAGAGAGAATGAGCTTGGGGAGGGGAGAGAGGCAGAGGATGAGAGAAAGAGAATCCCAAGCAAGCTTCCTGCTGTCAGTGCAGAGCCTGATGCAGGGATGGAACCCACTAACCATGAGATCATGACCCAAGACCCAAGCTGCAATCAAGAGTTGGATGATTTACTCACTGAGCCACCCAGGCGCCCCTGGAATGAAACTTTCAACCAAGTAATTTTTAGAAGTTTGAAACCTATGCTTTTAAGTGCATTTCTTAAATGATCTGATCTAATTGGAACGTTCTCCCTAATGGCCTTTGTAATCCTGGGTTGTGATGCCTATGAGGCTGGCAGCCATTTGGTGGGAACTTAGCCACCACTGGAGTTCAACTCACATTTCTGTCCAGCCAAATGTAGCCCCAAATAGGATGCAGTTCTCACATTCCTGCCTGGCCTTATTTTGCAGTCCTCAATCTGATGGCTACCAAGCCAAGTTCTTATGGTCACAAAATAAGCTTCTAGATTTTTATAGTTTCTGGGACCATAACTCTTAGATATAAAATAAGCAGGTGTGCTGAAAGATGGAATGCTTAACTCACAGATTTTAAGGATTCATTCCATTGTTATCTACTTATTCATTTATTATTTTTCTTTTAGCTAAGCCTTTACCTCCTGTATAGAAACCAGCCCTGCTGAGGAAGAGGACTGTGGATACAAGGACAACCGGAGAAGTAGGGACAGGGGAAGAACGGAAGCAACAAGCCCCAGAGAGTGGGGATGGTGGGTGATTCCCAGCAAGCAGAGAAGTGCAGCTGCTCCCCAGTGTTCCCAACATGGAGTCGAGTCCTATGACCCAACCAAGGACTGGTGTTTGGAAACGACTGCAGGCTGACCAGTAGAAGGCGCTGTGCGCCCCCAGTAATTCTCAGTGTGGGCTAAACAGGTAGATGTCATTAAGGGGGACTGGGGACTGGAAATGAGGGAAGGACTAAACCAGCAAACCCCAGGATGTGAGCACTTTGGCTGGAACAGGGGAGGGGATTCCAATGTGGAATTGATGAGGGAGTATAAAGCAAGCAGACACCCCATAAACACCCCCCCCCCAAGATGGGGTTTGTGTGACATTCCTTAGGCACTCCTGGTTGCCCAAGAACCAAGGAAAGGGGAAAACAAATGGTTAACTAATCAAGATCATGGTCATTCAGGACATGAGTATCCATCACTTTACATAAGTCTTGGTGAGTTACAAGAAAAAGACAATCTTATCAATAGCCTACTCTCCAGAAACCTATAGACGCTGTTTCCTAGAGCCCCTAATATCAGCCCCCCACATAGTGATGTGAGTAACAGAGGCAAGAAGGAAATGGCAGGGAAAATTAGGTGTCCTTATAATGCACAGCCCATTGACAAATACTTGAGGCAAATACAGAGTATAACATTTCTCCAGGAACCCCTTACAGCCCTAATATTAATGCCTTACTAGAAGGAAAACAACCTTGACAAGAGCAATGCCAATGGCACCTTGTGAGTCCTCTTTAGTATATCAAAGGCCTCCTGGAGGCCTCTCTCTTTTGCCCTTCCCTTCCCCAACTCCATAGTATACAACCAACCGCTCTTTACAACCCCAGTGCAGCTCTTTCTGCCCACAGGGCCTGTCCCCGTGCTTTAATAGAATCACCGAAGACATCTCAAGAATTCTTTCTTGGCCATTGACTCCGGACCTCCAATCATTACAAAACCCCATGAGAATTGTGGACTGACCCAAGGGCCATGGACTAAGGACTGGTGCTCTGTTGGAGCCTCCTGTCAGCACAGACAGAACTTTTCATGCCAGCCTGGGAGGCCAATTCAAGCCAAAGCTTGAATGTAAAATGAGCAGAACTCCAACCAAGAGGGACTCGCCCACAGCCCTGGGAAACTCGAAGACAGTGAGCTCGAAAGGATTTGTAGGGCACCACACCTGTGTTTCTCACTGTCCCCAAATGCCATAAAAACCGTGCTTTGGATCCCAATGCCATCACCAATCTGTTTTAAAACAAAAGTCAGCCAAGTACATTTGAAGATCTAATAGCTGGCTCTTTCATGTACTTTCCAGAAGCTCCTGCTGGGCCATTCTCCCTTGTAGGTCCTTTTGATGTAGTTTGAAGTGTTGGGATTCAGAGCCAATGGCCAAGAAAGAATTCTTGGAAAGTCTTTGGTACAAAAAGGTGGCTTCATTAAAGCACAGGGACAGGCCCCATGGGCAGAAAGAGCTACACTAAGGTTGTGAAGAGTGACTAGATTATATACCTTCAGGCTGGGAGGAGGTTAGGGATAGAGTAAGTCTCTAAGGTATTTTGGAAACAAGGTTTCCAGGACCTTGAGGGGTTAGCTGTGGTTAGGAATAGGTCATTTATTATAACTTAGTTAAAACTCAGTCATGAGACCCTTCAGATGTATATCAGTGGGTCATAGGCTTGGAGGGTAGAACTTTGGAGGTGATTCTTGATGTGCATTGTCAAATATATATATGGGAGTATAGGAGAAACCTTTAGAAGTAATTGGAGCGGTAGTTAGTTGAGATGGGGATTTGAGTATTAGACAACTCCTTATACAAAGCATTTTATTTGACCGCCGTCTGTGTCTAAATCTATCACACTGCTAACCATTGATACAGAGCCCAGATCTTTGTGTGTGTTCTTGCACTGATCTTTTGTGTTGTCTTTCCTGCATGAACATCATTCACAATGCACATCCGAAATTTCCGGTTTAGGATTTTGTAAAAAGGAGCAAGAACTCAGAGATCTTTGGGAAACAATCAGAATGCAGCATCCTTTTGGATTTTTAAGATGCCTACTCATTCTGATTCCTTTACTGTTGGCTCACCCACACCTCATTCGACATCCATAATTTTGTATGTGCAATTTGCTGGGTTTTTTTTTTTTTTTGAGCCTTTCCAAAGCCTTCAATTTAGTTTTCATTGAAACAGCAAGTCTCTTACTTATCCCACTCATATTTAATTGGTTTTTATTATGTTTATTTTAATTAAGTAATTAGAAAAACAGTTCAAGTGGTCCCAACAGGCTTGAGAACAAATACAACTTACTCCTGGTAAATAGACAGCTCACCTGGTGGGAGCATTAGCACACAGAGTGCTGGAGAGTGCCTGTGGTGGTGAGTGGTGACATCCCAGGGGGCGTTGGTCCATGCTTTATAGGGGGACTGTCCTGGCTGAGTGGAGTTGTTCAGGAGAAATTTTATCGTGCCAGTTTAAATGAATGCTCTCCATATCTTACATAAAAACACAATATCAACACCATGAATTTGACATTGGTACAATATGTGTGTTTCGTTCTATGTTATTTGTGGATGTGGGTGACAATGACTGCAATAACGACCCAGAGCCAGTCCATCGCCACAGGTGTCCTTCTAGGGCTTCCATGTCGTAGCCACGCCTACTTCCTTCCCCTCCACTCCCCCAACCCCTGTAGATAGTCCTGCCCATTAGACATCAATACCATTTTCTCATCTGGGGAACATTGTTTAAATGGAATCATATGCTTATTCTTTTTTCCTTCCTTCCTTCCTTCCTTCCTTCTTTCCTTCCTTCCTTCCTTCTCTTCCTTCTTTCTTTCTTTCTTTCTTTCTTTCTTTCTTTCTTTCTTTCTTTCTTTCTTTCTTTCTTTCTTTCTTTGTTTCTTTTCTTTCTTTCTTTCTTCTTTTTCTTTTTTTTAGAAAAGAGAGATCCCATGAGAGCAGGGGAGGGGGCAGAGGGAGAGAGAAGGAATTTCAAGCAGGTTACACACTCTGCACAGAGCCCAACAGAGGGCACGATCCCACAACCCTGGGATCATGACCTGAGCCAAAATCAAGAGTCAGCCATTTAACTGACTAAACTACCCAGTCACCCCAATAATTCGCTTCTTTTTATTATTGAGTAATACTTCTCAGTATGGACAGACCAGTTTGTTCAACCATTCACCAACAGAAGGGCATTTTTGTTGTTTGCAGTTTTGAGCAATTACAAATAAAGCTGTTAAAACAATTGTATGCATTCTTTTATGTGGACATATGTCTTCATTGTTTGGGGATAAACATCTAAGATTCCTTGAAATTCCTTGGGTTGGTTGGTGTAGCCAAACTACTTTCCTCAGTGGCCATACATTTTGTATTCTTACCAGTAATAAGCAAGAGATCTAGTTTCTCCACATTCTAGCCAGCATTTGGTATTGTCCATATATTTAATTTTAGCTATTCCAATAGGCATAGAGTGATATCTCATTATGATCTTAACTTGCATTTCCCTGATGGTTAGTGATCTAGAACATCTTTTCATGTGTTTATCTGTGTCAGGGATTTGAGGGATTTGGGGCGGATGAAGGAAAAAGATACAATCGTGAGAGGTAGTAATGCACAACCAATTTTATTGGGCAATGCTTGTACAGAGTGGCGGGAGAAGTCCCTCATAGTTGGAGTCTGTCCAGAGGCTGTGGCCTGAGAGGTTGTTACTCAGAAGAGGAAGAGGGCAGGAAAGAGGAGGACCCGAGAAGAGGATTATGTGTCTAGGCAGTGTCATTCAGCAGCCTGGAATGGAAATTATGAATCACAGAACTCCTAAGGGCCAAAGTAGCTCAGATACTTTACAGCCATCGGCTCTAGCTGAAGTCAACAGGTATGAGATGAGGTTTTTCAGGGAATGCCAAGCAAGCAGACTCTAAATGGCTAAAAATCTGCTTGTTTGGGCTATGTTTAAAGCACCTGGATGTATACAAATTTGAGTTTGGCATCAGCAGGTTTTTAAGCTAATGGGTCTTGTCCTGCAGTGAAGAAGTAAGCAACACAGAGGTCAATACATAGAGGCCATCATGGGCTTATTTATGCAACAATTCACCATCCGTTTATTCTCCTTATGTAATACCTCTCCATGTCTCTGCCCGTTTTTTAACTGGATTAATTTTTTCTTTTAATCTTGAGTTTGGGGAGTTCATTATATATTATAGATGTGAGTTCATTGTCACATAAATGGTTTGCAAGTCTGATCTTCCAGTTTGCAGTTAATGGCCTCATTGTCTTACAGGGATTTTCACAAAGCAAAAGCTTTTCATTTTGATGATGTCTAATTTATTGATTTTTTAAAAAATCAATTTTATTTTATTACTTTGAGGCAATATCCACACCCAATGTGGGGCTCAAACTAACAATCCTAAGATCAAGAGTCACACACTCCACTGACTGAGCCAGCCAGGCCCTCCATATTGATTTGTTTTCTTTTATGGGTCACATTTTGGGTGTTATATCTAAGAACTCTTCACCAAGTCCCAGGTCTCAAAGACTTTTTCCCATGTCTTTTTGTTTTTCTAAAAGTGTTTGAGTTCAATGTTTAACATTTCAATCTACAGCCCATTTGAGTTGATTTTTGGATAAGGGGTGAGGCTTAGGTTCAGGTTTATTTTTTTTTTTTTATGGATATCCAATTGTCCTGGTACCATTTTTTTTTTTTTTTAAAGACTATGTTTTCCATTCAATTGCTTCTGGAAGACCCTTGTCAAAGTCAGTTGTCTGTACTTGTGTGGGGCTGTTTCTGGGCTCTGTATTCCATTCCACTGAAGCCTCCCTTTCATTTCATTCTGTCAAATATTTTCTAATGTCACTTGTGATTTCTTCTTCGACCCATGGATCATTCAACATGTATGTTGCTTAATTTCTGAATATTTAGGATTTTCTCAGATATCTTTTTCTTATCAACTTATCACCTAATTCCATGTGGTCAGAGAACATAACCATGTGACTGCAGTCCCTTTAAAAATGTTAAGACTCGTTATGACCCAGCTTTTCATCTAACAGTGTTTTCCATGTGCATTTGACCAGAATGTATATTCTGCAGTAGCTGGGTTGTGTCTGGGGTCTCTATTGAATATCCTTAGTTTTTAGTGACTTCTCTCCACTCTGCTGGTGGGAACTCAAATGTCTCCCAGCTGTGTGTGAGCAATGGGAATTGTTCAGCTTCTAGCTCTGGTCTTTGCACAGCCTTGTAGTCTCACCCCATGCACACATACATTAGTATTCATCCAATGACAGGGAGGAGAACCCTACAAGGATTTTGGAGGATGTTTCTCTGTTTAGTTCCAGTATTCTTCTGGAAATCTTCTCGATATTCCTCCTTACAAATTCCAGTCTCCTCTGTCTTCTTGTGTTTAGAAAGATTTTAGTCTCCACTTGGGCTTCTCCTCCCTCTTCTGATTTCCAGAAACTAACTCCAGACAGAAAACCAACACGTTTGTAAAGCTAATCTGATTTGCTGCCCTACTGTTAGTAAATTTTCCACGTGTTTTTCTGTTTATTGTCCAAGGTCTGAAAAGAGTTTTTTATATTTTGTCTAGTTTTTTAGGTGTTTATAGTACAGATATTGAACATTTTTTTACAAGTGAGCTTTGGACAAATATTTTATTTTATTATTCATTTATCATTATTATTATTATTTTAGGTAGGCTCCACGCCCAACATGGGACTTGAACTCATGACCCTGAGATTAAAATTCAGGTATCCTACTGACTAAGCCAGGCAGAAGCTCCTGGACAAACATTTAAATGAAATGAGCAAGCAAGCCATGTAGGTAAGGTATAGGAAAGAGCATACTAGGCAGAAGGAATGGTGGGTCAAGGTCTCTGATGGCTGAACCATGTGTGGCTTGGGTACCATGATCCCCATCTCATAGTGAAGAGACCGAAGATTATAGAAGTTGGCCATTTACCTCAGACCTTATAGAATAAGGGAAGATTCAGCCCACACTTGAAAAGAGCAGCTGAACTCCTTCTCCTGGGTTTTGCCACCTGCCTAGAAGGCTGTTGCTTTAGTGAAGTGGAGATTTATGAGCTATGTATGACTAACCAGTGCAACTTGTTATCTCAGGAGGTGTTACAAATTGAAAATACAAATTACCCAACATGAGCTTAGACAAATGCAAGTCTGGAAGATGTGTAATGGCTTAAGGGCACCATGGGGATTTCCAGTGACTGTTTGTTAGTTCTGATAATGGTGTTCCATAGGACGTTTACCCTCACGGTACTTCTGGTATGTTCTCCTCCGTCAGGGACGTGTGCTCTCTCATCTGACAGAGCCATGTCACCTCTCTAACTCAGTACAGTCAGGAGCCATCAGGGAGGCATGTGTGCTAACAACAGTTACCATTACTTGAATGCCTCGTGTACTCCAGATGCTCTACATATATTATCTTGAGTCCACACAGCCCTATGCAATAGATGTTGTTATGCTATTTTACTGAGCAAAGATAGAGAGCTTTGAGAAATAACTTCCCAAGTCCTCTCTGTTTCCAAGGGGTAGGGCCATAGTTTTATCATTGCTCACCCTTTGTTTTCACAACACATTGCTCTAGTATGGGCTAAACTTTGGGGAAAAAAGACCTAGTGTGGTTGGATCTTTTTTGGTCACTTCATTAGATAGGAGACCTTTTCTTTTCTTTCTTTTTCTTTTTTTTTTTTTTTTGTGGTTTCTATGGGAATGCTAAAGAAGAGACAAATAGATGGCAAAGTCAAGAAACATTACAGAAAGGTGTGGAAAACACTGCAAGAAGCATACCAAATGTTATCATGGAAAACAAAAAGGGAAAATTAGAGCTAAGCCCTCGTGTGGCCATTAGGGGCCAGTCTGGGCCTTTGCCCAAGAACCCAGCTTCATACCTAGGAGCAACATGTTTCTGCAGCCTAGAGCAGGAAGCCAACGCGATATGGATTCTTGCTTCTTCATAGAAGACTAGAAAGGAAAAAGGACTTCATGTCTACCCCTTACTATTTCTATGGATGTCAGCACCATTTGTTCAGGAACTCAAGGATAATCCAACTTTTTCTCATTTGACTTGTGTGGGTTGAGTCTGAAGGTGGAACTTATCTCATAATACATTTCTGTCCCTGACTCTCTTTGTTCTAAGAATTTCCTAGACAAATGAAATCATTTTAACAAAAACATGTTCAGTTAATTTCTGATCACTGAACATGATGAGGTAGGCAGTTGTACATCCTTGACTCCTACTCAGACAAGTGTCACCTACATCTGGCCCCAAAAGTGCCCCACAGATTTATGTCATTGCAGCTTTGGTCAAGAATTTTGTTTCTCTAACTTTGACCATGAGGAAAATACAATCCTATGCATTGCTAGGATTTAAAATAAGTTCTTGGCTTTCTGGATCATGAGACCTACATTTTATTCCTTTCTCTTTGTAGACATTCCTCACACAGTGTTTGGTACCTATCAACCCTCATGGAATTAGATATTTCTGTGGTTCCCATGAAGGCTCAACCAAGCTCATATGCATGGCCAGCTTGGTTGTTCAATATGGCCTGTTCAACACAGACTTCCTGTCTTCCACTGCAAGGAGTTCCTCCCCAAATCTTCCCTATCCCTCCTCATTCAACAGCTCAAGCCCAATCCTAAAAGTCATCCCTGACCTTGACTTTTCTCTTTCCCTCTTCTCCACGTCTGTTCCATCAAAAAATCCTGCTGGCTGTACTTCCAATATGGATCCTAAATCTTATCACTTGGCTTTGTGACACCATCTTCCTTCAAACAGACCATGACTACAGTCTCTGAACTGTTATGTTAGTGGCTCGGGCTGCCATCACAAAGTACCACAGACTGGGTGGCTTAAACTACAGAAATTTATTTTCTCATAATTCTGGAAACTACAAGTCCAAGATCAAGGTGTCAGCAGGGTTCCCTTGAGGCCTCTCTCCTCAGCTTGTAGATGGCTGTTTCTTCCCTGTGTCCCTATCTGGTCTTCTTCTGGGTGTGACAGTGTCTTAATGTCCTCTTCTTTAGGACACCATCCATATTGGATTAGAGCCCACCCTAATCACCTTATTTTGACTATATTACTTCTGTAAAGACCCTTTTTCCAAATACATTCTGAGGTACTGGGGGTTGGGTTTCAACATATAAAGTTAGCGAAGATTTGATTCAGCTCTTTGCACTGGACTTTCTGCTTTCATTCTGTCTCCTAAAGTCTGGTTTCTATATTTAATCAGAATGATCTTTAAATATGGTGAATCAGATCTTGCCACACCTCTCTTCTTGAAACTTTCCAACAGTTTCTTATTTCGCCTATATTTACATTCAAGATTCCTATTTTGGCCTCTGAGGCCACCCCTGCACCTCTCCAACCTCATTTGTTGTGACTTTTATTTACTCAGCCCCTTCAACCTTCTTTCAACGCCCCAGGCATGTCACAGTCATCCCCACCTCAGGGACTTTGCACATACTGTTCTTTCTGAAGTGAAACACTACTTGCAGTCTGGTTTCTTCTTAAAGCTCAGACTCACTCCCAGAGTTACTTTTACCTTTCTCAGTGCTCCCCTCTACTTCCTGCCCAGCCAGCCTCAACTCCAACACCCAGGCCTTCCCTGTTTACCTTCTAAACACACCCTCATCCTGTTTGATTTCTTTCTTAGCATAATCCCTAGCTGAGTTTTCCCAATTTTTATACCTGCTATTTGTATTGTCTATCTCTTCCACCATAATGTGAACTCTAATATAAATTCATAGTCCAGGATTTACAAATACTACAATAGTATACAACAGTATATACTCCAACTAGGATTTGTTTAATTGCTGAAGGAAAACATCTTCAATATGAACCTCGCACACTTCCACGCAGTTCTCTATTTACCAATAAACTGACATCTTTTTACCTACGCTGTTCACAACTGACATTACTCCTTCGTTCATTCAATAAATATTGATCCGATGCAGCCTCATAGAGTAGGAAGAGCACGATTTCTGCCATAAGCAGATGGGAAGTTAAATCCTGTCTCTACCACTTACTTGCTGTGTGGTCTTTTTGCAAAACGTTTAAGCGTTCTGAAACTTTGTGAATCTGTAAAGTCGGGATTAAAAATATACTCGTGCTTACTTTAAAACGCGTCTAAAAATAAAGCGGATTGATAGATGTATAGAGGGATGGACAGATGGAGAGAGATGTGATAATGCAAATCTCATTAAGATTTAGCTGTAGAACGTAGGTAGTGGGCAAATGGGTGTTTACTGTAAAATTTCTTCAATTTCTCCGCATGCTGAAAACTTTTCATAATAAAACATTGGTGGTGGGGAACAAAAAAGAAAAAAAAAGCCCTTGCAGGTTTGTTCTCAGAATGAAATGACATGTTATTGGTAACATACATAGAAAGGTGCTGGCCGTGCTGTAGGGTTCAGTGAATGCAAACTGCTGTTGTCACTGTTACGTAAAAATATGCTAAGTGTTGTAGGAGGATCCAAGAGGAATAAGACTCCATTTCCTCTCCTAGTAGGTGAGGCAGATACAAACACTCCGGAACATGATGAGGAATTGCTCTAATAAAGCACTGCTCAGGCAGGAGGTGCTGGATCACAGGAGACATTGGGTGGAGCCTTCTGGAAGAATCATGCCTTCCAGAGAGGCAGATTGAAGGGCGCCTTGATGGATGGGAGGTGCTGTTCAAAGTGAGTGAAAAGAAGCATTGGGCTTTTGTTTAGTGGTCAGATTAAATATCATCCCTCTCTAGCCTGCAACGATTATGGTTGTCCTTTCCACAAATGATTCCTTGAGGTTTTAGCTACATCTTCCCCATTTAGGTGTCATATATACTATTTCATTTCCTCTTACAACTCAACTTGGAGCCCTATCTGGGGATGCAATGAACTTTAATCTTGCACTCAGAGTAGAAACTCTGAGTGTTAGAGAATTTACCTTCATTCCTAAGTTCCTTCTTGGAACAAAACCTGTGTTTTGTTAGGATTACCTTAGTGACTTAACATACGGTCTCCTAAGAAGATATGTTGGATCAGACCTTCCAGAACCAGAAGGGCGATCAGTGGGGGGGCTGATTTTCTATGCCTTTTGCCCTCTAAACAGGAAGATATGATTTGATCAAATCACCAGAATTCTCTGTTTATTGTGGAGGACTGTCTTTCTCCAGAAACACTTGGAACTTGCAATACATTAAATATATTCGTTCTTGCAACTGGTGTTATTTCTTCCTAGGAAACTTGGGCTACAGAAGCCTCTAAATGGAGCTTAAAATTCAAGGCAGCCAAACTGTCAGCCCATAACACAGAGAAGACAGGAATCAAAATCCTTCCAAGTCCTGTAGCTATAGCCATGTTCCAGTTGTTACTTCCCTTCCTCCCTCAACAGACTTGCATGAGTTCTTGTTCTGTGCCAGGCCGTGTGCCCGCAGTGGGGCTGTAAAGATGATTTAGACACATCTAAATCCCAGGAGCCCACAGGCCAGTGGGAGGTGATGAGGGAGCGTGGGGCAAGCTGAGGCTGCCCCCCCCCCCCCCCCCGGAATATGTGTGATATTCCTCAGACACTCCTGGCTACTCAAGAACAAAGGAAACAAAGGAAAGGGGTTTATGTGCTTGCCATGTTGATGTGGGGAACTAAGGCAAGTGAAAAATTAAATTCCCTTACTGCCCACAGTCCACTGACAAGTCCTTGAGATCCTCAGAGTGACCTCCTTCTAGGAACTCAGCTGCCTCCACAATGACACATTGCTGGGGGGCAAAAGAGAGCCTTAGCTTAACACTAAGTCTACTTCCTTTATCTCAACTGCCCCAAGATATATGCTGGCAATCATACTCCAAGCTTATGGCCCCCCACATGCATCATCTGAAGGATCTCTTGACTGAGGTTTTGTTACACGGTGATAAATGGAGTTTCCCTGGCAACTGCTAGCCCCTCAGGGTCCTGGAAACCTTGCTTCCAAAATACCTTAGAGACTCACTCTATCCCTCACCCCTCCCAGCCTGAGGTTATATAGTGAGTTACCACCACAACCTCAGTGCTGCTGTTCCTGCCCGTGGGTCCTGCACCCATGCTTTAATAAAGTCACCTTTTTGGACCAAAGACGTCTTCAAGAATTGTTTCTTGGCGTTGGCTCTGGTCAACCCCATCATCAGCCCAAAACTTCATCAAGAGGCACTGACATTTGCTACTGTGATCAGAGCCGACTGAGATGGAGGAGATGGGGTCTGGGAGCCCAGCAGAAAGAGGGACAGAAGACACTGTCTTGGACACATAGAAAAGCTCTAAACTCCCTTCACATGAGTCAAAAACAAAATGCCTTTGCTTTGTTTTTTTCTTTAGAAAATTGAGGACGGGGAAGGCTTTGTGCTTACTTTTAAGCAAATGATGTCAAAATGCCAAACGCAGCTGTAAATCCTAAAGAACTTTGAAAGAGATTTCACTGAGGTTGTGTTCATAAAAGCGGGAGGGGAGAACTGATGAATTTGGAGCAATTATCTCAGGCCAGCAAGTACAGAAAGCATTTCATTTAATCCTCAAACAGTTCTGGGACACAGCATTGGGGAGGTAAATGAGGCTCAAGGAGCTTGGGTGCTTTTCTCAAGCCACAGGGAACAGAGTTGGGATGGGAACCTTAGTCTTAGAGTCTTGGAAGCCCATGCTTATTCTGAAGCTTTGCCTTCCATTTCAAATGGTACCTGTTTTATTCAGGGAGAGATGCTGGGGCTACTGCAAAAAAGGGCGAGAGCATCTTTCTAGGGGACACATCTGTGTCTTATGTGACTGCTGGGGAGGTCAAGACTAAAGCCTTTGATCTTGACCATAAACCTTGGTAGCCCCTGGAGCCTGAGGGAAGGGAGGTAAAGGGGCTGTCAAATGGCTACGCCTTTGGGTGGATGCGTCTCTGAGCTGGACTGGGATTTGGAGCACCAGTGCACCTTTTAATTTCTCTTCAGTGTTTCTCTGAAGAGCCCCAGGTAAGTAGAGGATTAGGGAACCACTAGTTAGTTGGAAATGTAATCTTAGTCACCTTTTGGGGTGAATAGACATGAAAGTAGGAGAATGTTGATATGGAATGGTATTATGAAAAAGGATCCAAGAGAGTTCAAATCCTGCTCTGCCAATCAGCCTCCTCCCCCTGAGAGAGTATTTATACACCTAGTACAAGAGCAGAACTGGAATTAAAGTACCACTGCTTTAATATCTAGGCAAGTATCTTAGTAGCTTTCTGTGACAAGTTTTTCCAAGTCACCTCCCCTCCTCAGATCTGAATGAGGGACTGGAATGCCCTATGGGTCTGCTTGGGAAGAGAAGACACCCGGGCCCTAGGGAGGTCTGCTTCTCCACCTAGCCCCACCAACAGGAAGAGGATGGGGGATGGCTGACTTGCCCTAAAGAACTAGTCATGTCAGGAGACATGGTAAAACCCTCCTCAGATCAAGCTGACCCTAATGAAAAACTACCAACCATTGTTTCACTCTCCAGCCCTTTTCTGCTCGAACAATTAAGAGTTGGGAAATTAAGCTCTGGGTCCTAAAATGTAACCCATAAATTAAGGTTGACTTGTTTTCTAAGATACTGTTGCCAGACTCTAAGATACTGTTGCTAGATCCCACCCAGAAGTTCTTGCTTCTGTGCACCTGCTTTGCCTCCTCTTCAAACCTATGATTGGTCACTTCAAATTTCTCCTAAGACAAAGACGTCTGTGCATCGAAATATGATTGAAAACCATAGAATGCTGTAAACTATGATTGATTACTTATTTTATCTTGCCAAAGCCCTTAAAAACTCCTGCTCAGCAGCGCTCTCTCCTGAGGACTTACCACCAACACTCGGGAGGGGCCATTTGGTTGGACTAAAATAAACCCACACACCATCTCCATTTGTGTCCATGGGTTTCACTCTCGGTGACTCGCTTCAGGAAGGAATGGTCTAACAACCATTCCATTGAAGTGAAAACCTTCAAGGTACAGTAACCCTACCTAGACCTCATCCCACACTCTGGCCGGCGATTGACTGATCTTCCTCCCTGTGGGGAGCTATGGAGAAGGTCGAGAGACACCCCCGCCCCAGCCTGGAAAGCGAGTTAGAGGCTGATAAAGAGCAGATTTCCACTATATAAGTATCTCTTTTCTGGGCAGTGCCCCCCAATCCACAAGGACATAAAGGGGATCACTGGAAGTTGGTTTCATACGGGCCTATGTTTCTGGTCATACAGACTGGGATGCGCTGGCCAGGGTTCTTGTCATATGAATATGGAATTTGCTTTGATGGGGAGTTGGTCTTATCACATAGCTAGGCTTACAACGTGTGAACTTGGAGATTGCAGGTGGCATCTTCTAAATAAACCCATGGACCAAGTTGCAGAGATAGTAAGTTTTTCTAGGAGGAAAAAAAAAATGAAGCAAATGCACAGAGAGAAGCAGGGAACATCCTGATAGCTTACTTTGGCTTTGTTCTAAACCTTTCTGAGGCTCCTGCTGCATCTCTGTCCTGGGTTTTTAGGAACTACATCTACTTTCTGTGAATATATTTCTTTTTACTTAAGCTAAGGACTTCTTTTCCTTCTAACCACAAGAACTATGTCTAATACAGTTAGTAAATAGACTTTAAAAAAATTATTTCATGCCATGCATGTTCCTTCTCTAACACTATTTTTATGTTCTTGAAAAACCTGGACCCTAAACTATATCAGGATTGCATTCATCAGCAATCCCGCTCCAAGTTATTTATCCGAGAGAAATGAAAATTAGGTTGACACGGTGGCACCTGGGTGGCTCAGTCAGTTAAGCCTCCGACTTCGGCTCAGGTTATGATCTCACATTCATCAGTTCGAGACCCCCATCTGGCTCTGTGCTGACAGCTCAGAGCCTGGAGCCTGCTTCCAATTCTGTGTCTCCCTCTCTCTCTGCCCCTCCTCCCTCACACTCTGTCTCTCTCTGTATCAAAAATAAATAAAATGTTTTTAAAAAATAATTAAAAAATTAGGTTGACACAAAAACCTATACGCAGATGTGAATAGAAGATGTCTTCATAATTACCAAACAGTGGAAACATACCTGACTTTCAACACGTGAATGGATAAACAAAATGCGGGGCATCCTTACCACAGAATACTATTCGGCAGTAAAAACGAACAGGCTATGATACACATACCACTTTGGATGCACCTCAAAGGCATTGCACGGCAGGAAAGAGTCCATCTTTGAAGTGGATGTATGATTTCAGTTAGGTGATGTTGTCAAAAGGATAACGCTACAGTGACAGAGATCAGATCAGGGGTTGCCCGGATGTGGGGTATGACGCTGATGGATAGCAGGCAGGCATTTTCCCTGCTGACAGATGGGACTGTTCTCTATCCTGATGGTGGTGACAGTGAAGCAAAGGTACGCATGTGTTAAAATTCACAGCGGGCGCCTGGGTGGCTCAGTTACTTAAGTGTCTGACTTTGGCTCTGGTCATGATCTCATGGTTCGTGGGTTCGAGTCCCATGTCAGGCTCTGTGCTGACTGCTAATTCAGAGCCTGGATCCTGCTTCAGATGCTGTGTCTCTTTCTCTCTCTGCCCCTCCCCTGATCACACTGTCTCTGTCTGTGTCTCAAAAATAAATAAACGTTAAAAAAATAAAAATAAAAATCACAAAAGTGTGCACCAATGGTCTGATTACTTATTTGTTTGTTTAGGGAGATAGAGAGCAAGAAGGGGAGGAGCAGGGAGAGGAGAGACAGAATCCCAAGCTGGCTCCACACTGTCTGAGTAGAGCCCGATGTGGAGCTTGAGCTCGCAAACCATGAGATCATGACCTCAGCCAAAGTTGGGTGCGTAACAGACCGAGCCACTCAGGTAACTCTGCTTAGTCTTTGTCTTAACCCTACTGTCTAAGAAGATGTACTTGGTCCTAAGAGGAAATAATCACTGGCCTCGGAGTTGGCTTTACGGGTGTGCAGCCTTCCAGATGTGCACTAATGACAGTGGCTGCTGCTCTTTTATAACATAGCAGCAGCCTTGGCCACCATGGCAAAGCCCTAGCCATGAACCTGCAGCTTCCCCAGAGACAAAGGATGAGTCTGAGGTATGGGTACAGGGTTGAATGGACAGAAGCGTAGGATGAGCAGCTCCAGAGAAAGGGGAGAAAGGAGTCCAAGAGAAGCCCCAGACTTGCATGATGGGGTGGGGAAGGGTGTGGGGCCAGTCACCGGATTGCAGACTCTTCTCCAGGGCACACTGATGGGAGGCTGTAGGGGGACCAGGCAGAACCCAGGGATCTCTGAATATTAGGAAGCAGGCTCTAGGACAGTTCCTTGAAGCAGGAATATTCTGGGCTGGGAGTTGTTGCTGGGAGCTAAGGATGGTGGAAGAGCATTCTTTTGTTGTAAATGGTAGCAACAATTTATGCCTGCTTTGGAAAGATAACAAATTTTGATGTGAGATGTCAAGGATTAGCTCATTAAATTCAAAGCTTAGGATGAAAGGAATGCATTGGAAGGTTCTCAAGGGAAGTTCTCCATTAGTTGTGGGGTTGCAGTGAGAGTCGATGCCCAGCCTGAGCTCTGCTCTCTTCTCTTTCACTCCTGGTTCCGTCCAGTGCCATAAGGGGCCTTGTACACCCTCATGTGGACACACCAGTCTGTGTGTCTAAGCCGTGTTTACACTTCCCACAGATGGCCACTTTTGGATACCCTGTGGGCCAGAGGTGTGAATGTCACCAGTACAGATGACTCTTGGAAACATGGCACTAGGGAAGAGGGCCAGGAGCCTTGGAAGTGGACTTGGGCTGTCTAGGCAGTAATTCCAGATTATGATTTCATGCATGATCTCAGTATGGGGGATTGGGCCTGGGTGGTTGTGTGTTCCTCACCCCTCAGGGAGGGCTGTGGCCAGAGGAGAGCTATATAGGACCCCTAAAATGCAGAGCTCAGGGTGGGGGCCCCTCCTGCTCTAATCTAAGAGAATACTACTTGGAACTGCACTGATCAATATGGTATTCATTAGCCATGTGTGGCTATGGACATTCAGATTCATTAAAATTAAATACAACTTAAATTCACTTCCTCAGTTGCATTAGCCACATCTCAAGAGCTCCATAGCCACATGTGGCTCGTGGCTTCTGCACTGGCCATCACAGATATGGGATGTTGCCATCGTCACAGAAAGGTCTATTGGACAGCACTGGTCCTGGAGGCTCAGAGAAGTTGAATGATTTGTCTAGGGCCATCTAGCTGGATTGGTCTGGAGCTCAAATTTGGACTTAAGTCTGTCTGATTCTAAATCCTCTGTTCATTTTCTTTCCTTGACCTTGAAAGAGCTAACTCGACCTCTCCCAGTCTATTCCTTAATCCGTAAAACAAAATAAGCCCCTCGAATGGCTATGTTGAGGATTAAAGAGATCTTACCTATAAAATGCCCAAAACTGAGTAGATTGTCATTGGATTTTAGTAAATCTGGTTTCCTTTCCCAGCAGGAAAAAGAAGCAAAAAAATAGCTTAGGGGATGAAAGGCGCTCCCTGGTAAACACATCAATGATTATACACCTACATTGGAAAGACAACTAATTTTGATAAGAGATACGAGGATTAGCTAATTAAACTCCAAAGCTGGCATTTTTGTTTGAAAGATAAAAATAATTTCACATGAAACTGGGTGTTTTTTTTTTTTAAAAGGTGTGGGGAGTGTATTCATTCTCTGATTATTTATAACCAAGAGACAGGGAAGAATCCATTAGACATTAAATTCCACACTTAATAGCTGGATCCGTTTTCTTATAAATGCTACTTTCAAGAGGAAAAAAGGCTTGCTTCTGAAAATGTGTTATCATAGAATATCAAGTTAAGTCTCCTTGACTAACTGTGAGGGTGCTGGTGCAAGCCTTCACCTCCTGTTCGGTCACCTGGTGAGGTCTTGTCTCCTCTCTGGGCTCACTGTGCCCTCCGGGAAGAAAGGGTTGAATAAGGGGATCTTAGGGGCCTTTCACCTCTGATGCTACAGAATTCTACACCAATTCTAAATAATTATTTTAAATTTGTTTTAAATGAGAAGAAGTTTGCTTTATCTCACAAATCACCAATGCTTAAATATGTTTGAGAAATCCATTGGTAGGGGAAGATTTTGTGCCATTTATTTGTGCAAGTGGGATATAGATTCCCCCCCTTTTTTAATTTTTTAAATGTTTTTATTTATTTTTGAGAGATAGAGAGAGAACGAGCAGGGGAGGGTCAAAGAAAGAAGGAGTCACAGGATCCGAAGACAGGCCCCAGGCTCTGAGCTAGCTGTCAACACAGAGCCCGACGCAGGGCTCGAACCCAGGAACCGTGAGATCATGACCTGAGCCGAAGTTGGTTGCTTAACCGACTGAGCCACCCAGGCGCCCCCACCCCCTGCCTTTTTAATTACAACTCTGATGAAGAAAACTTAGACCAGCCAGGCAACAGAATTTGATCTTCTAGATTGAAAGAGAGCATATGGCTCCTTCACTGAGGGAAGTTTCAAGTGCCCATAACGCTGAAGATATTCCTCCCTTCCTTCATCCACTGATTCAAACAATTTTTATTTAGCTCTGATAATGTGTACCAGGCAGTGATGGGCACTGAGGACGAGACCATGAGCAAAGAGGAGGGAGCCCTGCTCACAGAGCCTCCGTACTGGGCTGGGAAGACAGATCATCAACAAGCAAAGAAAGATACAGTGTGTCATGTGATGATATACACTAACAAAGCATGAATCAAAGGTGAGGTGCTTGTGATAAGGGAGATGGTGATATCTTAGATATCTTCCCAATGTGATGGGGGGAGATGGTGATATCTTAGATCGGGGGGATTGGGGAAGCTTCTTTGAGAAGACATTTGGCCAGATTCCTGCAGGAAATGAGGAAGTGAGTCTGGTGCAAGAATGTTCCAGGCAGGGGGCCTGGCAAAAGCAAAATCTTAAGATGGAGAATGTCTTCACAGGTTTGAAGAACAGAAGGGCTGACCATGGCTAGAACTGGGGTGGACAGTTGAGCAGGCCAGAGAGGGAAAGGAGGAAGGGGTGAAGTCAGAAAGCTGATCAGAGACTAGATCACAGAGCTGCAAACTATGGCCAGTGAGCCAAATCCAGCCCGATGGGTGAGTTTCTAAATAAAGTTTTATTGTCACACAACCATACCCATTGGTTTGCTCTTATCTGTGGGCGCTTTCACACTGCAGTGGGAGAGAAGGTGTTTTGACGAAGACCTTATGGCTTGCAAAGCCTAAAATATTTACTATCAGGCCTTTCACAGGGAAAACTTTCTGTCTCCAGCTTTGGATTATTATCTGACTAGTGCATCTTTTACTATATCACCTTATTTTCAATCTTTCTGTGCTATGATAACATGTCACAAAACAGAATAAAGCTAGATTTTTTCCCCTAAACAACGTAAGCATCTGTTTTAAGTGACCTATATTTGAATATGTTTCCACCATGCTCTGCTTTCCATTTAACCTATCCTTCTTTCTCTCTGCTTATTTTTTTCTTGATTACTCCATTCTTTTGTATTGATACTTTTTTTAAAAAAAGATTTTTATTTTTAAGTGATCTCTACACCCAACGTGAAGCTTGAACTCCCAACCCTGAGATGGAGAATTACACGTTCTACTGAATAGCCAGCCAGGCACTCTGATTCTTTCTTTCCCCCTGCCCCTTTCACTTTCGGTTTGTGGATTTATTTGTAAAAGAGTATACAAATAAGGTTGACATGTTCTGGTTTAGAAGGTTCTGGATTAGAAATTTTCTTAATTAAAATTTTTTCTAATTTAAAATTTAACTCCTAGGGGCACCTGGGTGACTCAGTCAGGTGGGTGGCCGACTTTGGCTCGGGTCAGGATCTCATGGTTTGTGGGTTCGAGCCCTGCATTGGGCTCTGTGCTGACAGCTCAGAGCCTGGAGCCTGCTTCGGATTCTGTGTCTCCTTCTTCTCTGCCTTTCCCCTGCTCATGCTCTGTCTCTCTCTCTCAAAATAAATAAACATTTAAAAAATTTTAATATATAAAAGTTAACTCCTAATATGAGAGCTTGCTTTGTAACCTAAAGAATGTATAGAAAGCAAAAATGCAAGACAATACCAAACTTAAGTAAGAATATAATAATTGAAGCCTGTAGTGTCTATGAAACACCTGAAATTGGTATCAGTAGAAGTTATAACCTCTGCTTTAAAATTTTTTTATTGTGGTATACAAACATAAGATTTAACAACTTAAAAAATTTTTTTTCCTTTTAATGTTTATTTCTGAGACAGAGAGAGACAGCATGAGTCAGGGAGGAGCAGAGAAAGAAGCGGGCACAGAATCCGAAGCAGGCTCCAGGCTCTGAGCTGTCAGCACGGAGCCAGACGCAGGGCTTGAACTTACGAACAGTGAGGTCATTGACCTCAGCCAAAGTCAGACACTTAATGGACTGAGCCACCCAGGTGCCCCAAGATGTAACATTTTAACCCTTTGCAGGTGTACAGTTCAGTGGCATTAAATACATTCATAATGTACAACCGTCACCACCATCCATCTCCAGAATGCTTTTCATCTTGTAAAGCTGCAACTCTGTACCTATTAAACAATGACTCCCCATCCCTCTTTCCCAGCCCCTGGCAACTACCACTGTTCCTTCTGAGTACTGACAGTTTTTTGAAGTTTATTTATTTATTTTGAGAGAGAGAGAACATACAGACTCGTGTGGGGAGGGGCAGAGAGAGAGGGAGAGAGAGAGAGGGAATCTTAAGCAGGCTCTGAGTTGCCAGTGCAGAGCCTGACACTGGGCTCAAACTCAAGACCATGAGATCATGACCCGAGCCGAAACCAAGAGTCAGAGGTTTCAGATGCACCAGAGTACTGACATTTTTAAGATTCCCTTTTCCCCTTCAAATCAAATGCACACAGGATTTATATGTTGTAATAGGTTAACTTTGCAAACATTTTTCCTGGCTGAGTCATGTAATAAATGCCAGTGAAAAGATTTCCCCCAGAGCTAATTTTTTGTTGCTTGATTGGTTTTTTTTTAAGTAGTTATCACCCCGTCAAGCCTGAACACCCATTTCCTGCACCCTGTCTCCCTCTGCCTTGGCTTGCCACCTCCTTTTGAAACAGTACACTCTCCAGCTGCTTCCTGACAAAAGGGTGCATGGGAGTGCCAGACCGTGCATTTCTGAAAATATCCTTAATCTATATTCACACCTGATCAGCAATTTGGCCAGTTCTAGAATTCTCCGCTGGAATTGATTTATTTGTTTTTGGAATATTGAAGACATTCACCATTGTTTTCTAGCTCCCAGTTGAAAAGTCCAAAGTGATTCTTACACCTGATCTTTTGGATGTGACAATTTTCTTGCAGCAAGATTGAGAGATATCTTTTGCCATGATGTTCTGAAATTTCACAATCCCGCGCCTTGGTGTGAGTCTATTTTTTTCCATAGCATTGGGCGCTGGGTGGTTTTTCAATCTGGACTCTCTTATTCACCTGGGAAGTGTTCTCGGCATATTTTGAATAAGACTTTCTCCCTTCTATTTTTCTCTTTCTCTCTTTTTTCCCCCCTTAAAGTTATTAACATTGGGCTTCCTGGACCTCTTTTTTTTTTTTTTTTTTTTCAATTCTCTACTTCTTAGTTCTATTTTAGGGAAGGAGGGGGCAGATTTCCTCAACTCTATCTTCCAGCCCTTTTATTGAGTTTTACATTTCTACTTTTTCCCCAGATTTTTTGTTCTGTTTCTTTTTATAGTATCTGATTTCCATATCTTTTCATGTGTTTCTGAGAATATTAATGATAGCAAATGGCATAGGGATTTTCAGCAGCAAGGCCATTCGGCCTACTTGGAAACCCAAACACCTGCTGAGGGGAGTGGGTGAGCAAGGTGGGGAGGGGTGCTCCGGGAGAGGGAGTCTTTTGGGAGGAAGGGGTGAGAAAGAAAGAAGATAAGATGATGCAGTTTCTAAAAGTAATGGATTTTGGAGACAGTGGTGGGCAAAATGATTTCAAAGGAAATCTGATTGGTTTTGTGCCATGCAATTTCCCCTTTTGCATGCTCCTTAAGAGATCTTGGAATACAGACCTGCTTTACTTTTCAAGGCTTTTGTAGCTGTGTTTTGCATTTCTTTTGGATGTGACCCAATGCCTGGGGCTACCTTTAGGGCAGCCCGTTTTTATTTGGATTACACTGGATTCCCCGGGGCAATCTGATTCTCCTGGGACCTCATTTGGGAAGTTACTGTACTACTATCCTAGTCAGACATCTCCAAATTAGAGAGAATTACAGGTCCAGACAAGCAAAGTAGCCATTTCTAGACCATGATTAAATAGCACAAAGCATTCTTCAGAGATCCTCAGAAAATGCAGAGCTTTGTAAGAAGAGACTCCAAGAGGTTGGAATTCAGGGAAGCACAGGAAATCCAAGGAGAAAACAAGACACACATGGGACCTGAACCGACGTGAACAGAAAGTCTTTTGCTTTCTGAGATAAACGGTTATACCTATAAGATTTTGCTTATAAGGTTTTAAGAAACGTTTAGGAAGAAGAAAATGGAAATTAGTCTCAGAACTCTGTTATTCCTGAGCATGAAGCCTCGAACAGGTGGCTGGCTGCCGACCCAGAACGGAGTCAGGAAATCTGCATCGGGGCCCCTCACCTGCTTACGCTGGGCCCGGGCTTAGACTGTTCATGGTCTGTTCAGAGTAGGGGCATGAGGCCTCTCACTGATGTGTTGTCTTTATAAAGTCTCCCGCTAAACAGCTCATTGACAAAACGGTGTGCACCAGAGAGTCCTAGTTTTGAGACTTTTCTCTGTGTATACCCAGATCTGTTTGCATAGAAAACAGATAGAAAAGTACAATGTAAATGGTGCACAGTATCATTTGTATCAGGCTCTACATGGTTTGAAATTTTTCTTGTAGCGTGTCTGTATTTTCTAGATGGTTTAATAGGCGATGGTTACTTTTTTTTAATCCTATACTTATTTATTTATTTATTTGAGAGAGAGAGAGAGAGATGGGGAAAGAGCAGCAGAGAGAGGGAGGGAGACAGAGAATCCCAAGCAGGCTCCGCAACGTCAGTATAGAGCCCCATGCAGGGCTCGAACTCACAAACCGTGAGATCATGACCTGAGCCAAAATCAAGAGTCTGATGCTCAACCTTAGAGCCACCCAGGTTCCCGGAGATGATTACTTTTATCATAAACTAAAAAGTTAGTATTTCAGTGACAATAATCATAGCTGGGGTTACACCAGCAGACATTTGACAGACACCCTAAGGCCAGGCTTTGTGGGAGGGACCTCACATGCATCATCCTATGTCTTTCTCAGGGCATCCCAGCATCCGAGGGAGCAGAGACCTTCCTTAATGCTCTTTCTGCAGAGAAGACAACCCAGATGTGGGTTCACATCCCTCAGTTCCTGTTGCTAGCAAGAAGTAGAATTAGGATCTTGGTGGCTTCCCAAGGTCACTTTTTTTTAAATGTCTGGTTTGTTTGTTTTGCCCTTATGAAATGTTTCCCAAGGAAATTCCCTGCAAGGAAAGATATTCAATGCAGACTTTTTTTCCCTCCAAAGATGTTGTGCCTTCTAAAATGACAACTCTATAAGAAATATGTCTGCATGTGGCACAGTGTGGAATAAATTTGCATGTGTAAACAATCCTTTTACATGGGGCACATTATAAAGTATAAATATATATATATATTTCTTTTGATTTTCCCTATGCCCTTTGAAGATATTTTAGTCCTAGAATAAGAGATGCAATTAAAATAAAAAAGATCTGTCTGAAAAGCCAGTGTTTCCTTGGCATATCAGCAGGACACCAAATTCCTACCATTTTAAAACAAAAATACAACAGACAGACTGTTCTGGCAATCTTCAGAGTCCAGAGCCATAATCTCAGGTTTTGAAAAGTGAGCAAGGAAAATGTTATTCAGGCCTTGGACCTCTGATGCGATTATATTTCCTGTCTCCCCAGGCCAGTGATGGGCTTGTGTTGTTATCAGGGCTCCCCAGAGCCAAAAGGGTCCTGCCTTCCAGGTATCTGCAGCCTCTGAGCCAATGAGCCAATAGCTGTAAGATTACCACACACGTCTTCATTTCTGTCTGGACCACGATCACTTCTGAGCCTCGAATATAGGCTTTAGAAAAATGAAGCTGACTGTTTCTTAGAAATCATTTACTCAGAACATCAAAATTATTTTTCTGTGAGGGAGGTTATTTGGGTCTTTCTGACCAGGTCATATTTCAGCCAAGAAAGGGATGCACATGAACTTAAAAAAGAATACTTCTGTTCAACGGTTAAAGGTCATGACAGATTATTCCACATCTCCCCATCCTATTGTCCTCAGAGTTTATCACCTGTTGACTTTGTCAGTCCACTGTCTACACATCCCAGAGTGAAACGAACCCTCCTCAGATCAAGCCTGTGTTTTACATCATTCAATAGCTCCCCAGTCCTCCCAGGACCCAGTCTAGCCCTGTGGGTGAGGCATTCAAGGCCCTCCTGCTGGGCCTTCTTTGCAGCTTCGCCTGTAGCAAATGCCCCTCCCCATTCACCTGCACTCCATTCACTGAAAACTGCTTGTCTCCCCTCCAATATGCCATGCACCCCAAAGATCTGTGTTTACTCATCTTGTTTCCAGTGCCTAGAATGCTAGCCTGACTTCTTGTCCCCCTGAAAACTTTTGTTAAATTGAGGTCAAATGCAACCACTTCTAGGAAGCTCTTCCTCATGGTCCCTGCTTCCTTCTTCTGTTTCATGTCTTCTGTTGACGTACCTCCTCCGGTACTCCGGGCCTCCATGTACCCCGCATGCCCCTCCAGTGCAGCGCTGGGCACACAGGTTTGTGATTAGGAATGAGGAATGGTAGCCAGTATAGATTTTGAGGTCAGATGCACTTGGGTCAGGAGTCCCTACTTGGGTCCCTACTTGCTGACTGGGTGACTTTGGGCAGGTTATCACTCCTGTCTCAGTCTCCTCTCCACAAACTGGAAAGTAATAGAACTCCTTGCAAGGTTGTGGAAGCCAAAGGAGGTCATGCATGTAAAACTCAGGCATGGTACCTAGAATATTGAAACTTTCAGCGAGCAGCCCTGCTGTCTTTATTTCTATCGTTGATTGGCTCTGTGTCAGCAATGACAGGATCTTCAAGAGTAGAATCTTGCCTGGTTCGGTTCTCTAACATAAGAGCTCAGCATGAGGCCTGGCTCATCCAGGCATTGTTCAGGAAACTTTCTGGATTGCTGAATGCAAAGCCCCTGTGGAGAGTTGCTATCCTGGAATAATGGGAAATCAATATTCCAGTCCCAATGGGAGTTGATACAGGTATCTAGCGCCCTCCCAAAGCAGAGCTGGCCCTCAGATCCCAACAGGAGCTCACATTTGCAATGCTAACTCCACTTCTCTGCTACTCTGCAGGCTCCTTTGCAAATTTTATGCCTCAAAGACTAGAGAATAATTTGTGCCTTTGAGGCCCAATTCCCAGGGACTTGGGAAAGAATCTCTTCTCTCCTCTTGGGGCCTGGGCAGGCAGCAGGTTCGAGGGGGCTGGACTATGCCTTCGTGGGCTGCAAGGTTCTGCTTTTGCCACCTATTGCTTCTTGAGTCTTGTTCTGTGAAATGTGGGTGGAACCGTGACTCCCAGGACTAGCTGCCTGGCAGAGAGCAGGGGCTCCATTAGTGAAACATTATTAACTGTGATGTTTGATAGGATTAAACTCAGTGGGAGTCCTGGTCCCCCTGCAGCCGGCCTTTTAGGTGAAATGATGGGACCTGCCTGGTGGCAATGCCATTTGTCTAGAGGCTGAGGGAGTCCCAGGAGGAAGATACCATGCTTGGCCAAAGTGTTTGGCCAGTGACCAAGTCTTAGCCATAAGAGGGGAGTGAGGCTGTGAAGTAGACTGTGCTACTCCCCACAGCCCTGGACCAGTGCAAGAGTATGCATGCGCAGTAGTGGGCAAAAAGGTGCCATTCTTCCGTCCCACTTTGCTCTGCGTTCTCGTGGCCACTGACCCTGGGTGAGTTTGGGGTACTTCTCCTGGACTGCTCTGGCCGGTGCGGGCCTCTGGGGCCTTCTGGGACGACTTGGGGTGCTCTAGCCATGGTGGCAACAAGCCAGGGCAAAAGGAATCATTACTGCCCTTACTGACTCATTTACACTCACAGGCCGGGACAGCTGAGGGAAGTTTGGGTTACAAACCTGGGCACTTGCAAGCATAAGGTATTGCTGGCAATGATAAAAACAAGCAGGGAATTTACCCTCCACCGTGGCTGGGGTGCCCTCTTGCATTTAAATGTGATGAGTCTCAGAAGAGCTTCCCTCAGAATAGTAGTAGAACTTCATATTCAAAAACATCTTCAATTTCCCTCATAATTAATTATAATTATAATTGTTCTCTCCCTCTTGTCATGCTCTCCAAACTGTGAGATGATGAGATTCGATTACAATTTGCATATATTAGACTTGAAATAAGACTTTCTTCCATTGTGCCAGTCTTCCTTGCAGGCTTGGCAATGGGAGACCCCTCCTCCCTAGACCCCGACCTCCTGACCCAGCTGGGTGGATAGGCACAGGTGGGGCGGAGGGATGGAGGGGGCAGACAGGGTGACTTAAGCTGAGCGTTGGAAGTTTGATGTTCAAGAGGGATGGTACCAGGTAGAGGAGAGGGAAGTGGATCGGGACAGAAGAATGAACGCTGACAAGGCATGGAGACTTGCGGGTGGCCCAGGCTTGCAGGGTGATGCGTAGGGGTCCCCAAGCAGAGACTGACAGAGCACTGCTGGGGATAAAGAGGAGGTGGGAGTGGCCAGGTGGGCTGGGACCTGGCAGCGCAGTGAAAACACTGGTGAGCTGTGACCCACCTGAAGGCGTCTCTGCCCCTTGCCTGCTCCAAGGCACTGGTTAACGTTCGGTTGTCCTTGGATCCCTTCTTTCTGTGGCCACTGGAAGGTCAGGCACCCCAATGCCCCTCCCTCTGACATCAGCTCTTCTCCTTTTCTTATCTGCACTTTTAGATCAATCTGCAAGCTTTGTAGCTGGAGGTTAGTTAGGAAAGCATTGTGATTGTTTGGTGAGGTCTTTCCTAGGGGCGGGGCTGTCTTTGGATCAGTCACTGGGCAAGACTCCAAGATGCCAGTTTTGAGGTCAGGTAGGTCAGTCCCATTTCCTCATCTGCAAAGTGGAGCCACTTAGGCCCACATACAGGGATCCCTGGAGGCGATGAGCACCCTTTGCCCTCAACTGATGCCTCTTGACAAGAAACTGGGGAAATGGGGGAGACAGCCACACAGCATGTGCTGAAAGCAGCTTGTCCAACAGAAGACACCATGCAGTGGGGACGAATCCAACAAAACTCTCCTACCAGTTGTTGGATCTGTATCCTCTGCTTGAGGAGTGGAGGCATAATTCATCCGCGGCAGAGCTGGCATCTGGTAGGGGGAAACGTCATCATGGGCTTTTGGGGTTCGCACAAGAGACAAGTCTGTTCTGGGGACGAAGAGGCAGTCGTGGATGTTAACTGGCTTTGGGAGCAGGTGGGGGCTGAGGGCAGCCAAGTGGCTTTGTAAAGTGGGGAGCAGAAGAGATGGCTCGGGTCTGAGCGGGAGAAGACATCCGGCAGAGCCAGCAGGCTGAACCACAGACAGACAGTGGCTGTGCTCTTGAACGGACGGGCTCCAGAGCCCTAGTTTATCATATGGAAACTTCAGTGTGCTCTTTCTGGAAAAAAATATATATATGTGTCAATCCACAGACTATCTCTGGAAAGAAAGATAAAGAACTAAAAGAAACGGTTCTTTTTTGGGATAGGAAACTGGAGCGTGAGGAAGCTTTACTTTCTAACCACATACTGTTTTGGGTATGTGTGCTAATAAAGTAATCTCAAGTACCAATTCTCTTGCTTTGCTCCAGAATTTATCTGTAATAGCCTCAAGTCTAGTAAATGCCAAAGGACTCAGCACTCAGCTCCGTGCCATCCCCAACATGTGAAAGGAGGGGCTGGTTTCTCCCCATCTGGGAGAAGGAGCTACCGTATTCCTGGGGGTGAGGGAAGAAGCAGGAAAGGTATTCTGGATGAGAATAAGTGACACTTGTGCCGAGGGAGCCCTCAGAAATGTTTGGGAGGAGGTTGGCTTTCCCGTGGTCCAATGGGATGGGGACTTAGGTTACTTGGTTTGGCAGTTACATTACAGAAAGAGTGACCTCTATGACTTTGAAAATACGGAAGCTGTCAGAGTAGAGCAGATTGCCATGTGAGAGAAAGAAAAGGAAGGATAGATCAGGCACACTAGCTCAGAGCTAGGGGTCATCACATGGGTACAGACCCGTGTGCCTCTTGGTGAACAAGCACAAGTCCATGGTCAGATGAGAAAGTGAGTATCCACAGTGATACAGATATCAGTCAACCAGTACGACTGAGGAAATGGAGAGTTTGGGAAAGTGGATGTTGGATAAGACACCCTCTATTATATATAACTATTGAAAGGCGTATGCTCCCCCAAATCACCTCACCACCTGTGGGATGTACCATACTTTGGAAAACTCTATCATTTAGCCATTGGGTTGTTTTTAAAAAGTTCGTCAGTGCTTACTTTGAATCCAGCCTGTATTAAGTGTTGGAGGCAGAGAAAAATGATTAAGGCTCAGCCTTAATACTCTCAGCATGGTGAAGGAGAAAATAGCAATGGGTAGCAATCTCATTTCCGGCATCTCCCAGAGCCACAGAAGTTGTTTGAAGTATATTTGGAAAGAATGTGACTGATGAGTCAGGCTTCTCAAGAAAGAGAACCAATAGATTATAGGATACGTACGTAGGTATGTTTGCATTTTAAGGAATTGGCTCATGTAGTTATGGAGGCCGGGCAAGTCTAAAATCTTCACAATGAGCAAACAGGGTGGAGATGTAGGAAATAACTAATGTTGCTGATCACGTCTGAAGACCATGTGCTGGCCGAGTCCCCTCTTACTCAGGGGAGCTCAATGTTTGTTCTGTTCAGGTCTTCAGCTGATTAGACAAAGCCCTCCCAGATTTTGGCAGATAATCTGCTTTACTCAAAGTTCACTTATCTGAATGTTAATTCATCCAAAACACACCGTCTCAGAAACATTCAGAAAAATGTTTTACCGAATATCTGGGCAGCGTGGCCCAGCCAAGTTGACACAAAAATTTAACCATCACAGTGTCATAAGCCAGTCCTGCTATTTCAACTTATTCCTCTTTGACACCCCTCCTTTATCCCTGTCTCAGAGACATAGATCTTTCCAGAACCACCGTCTGCTCTTTACAAGCCACTCATGACTCCTTTGCCTATAGAGGAAATCCAAACACTTTCACAAGGCATGCAGCTCATCTCAGTGTGGTACTACTGTTTCCAGGCTTGTCTCCCCTACTGTTGGCCATGTGTCCATTTATGCAGCCTTCTGGGACTTCTGACCTTGTCTAAACCTGACCTCTGAAGGCTGTCCTCAGTACCTAGAGTGCCTTTCTTCTCTCCATCGGATGCATAGCCTTCAAGGTTCAGCCTCACAGCATCTCCCTGGGGAAATCTCCCCAACTCCATAACAGAATGAGTCTCTCCTTCGTTTGGGACTCCTTAGCATGTTGTGTGTCTCTCTGTCACTGCACTTGTCCTGCTGGATCAGGACTGTCATTTATATTACCTGTTTCCCCCTCTGGAAGGGCAACTCTGGGAGGGTGGGGGCCACATTCTTTCTTCCTCATACTCTTCTCCCTGAGGCCTGGCACATAGTAGTGACTCAGTAAATAAGAATGACAGAATGATGGAATGATGGCTGTGGGGAGCTGGTGTTCCTTGTTACACACGTAGATTATTTGGGGGTGAAGATTGAAAGAAAGGGGAAATTCCTACCTGTCTTATAGTAAAGGGGAGCAGCAGAGTCAAATGAAGAAAGCTCCCTTGATGGAAATGTGTCTGGTAGAATCTTCTTGACTATGTAAGAAAAAGCCTTAGGGATAAGATGGGAAAGCACGGAGAATTTTTGGGGGTGCTTGAGATTTGGCGTAAAGTTTCCCTGTTGCTAGCTCTTCCTAGACCATGTTTTGGGGAATGGTCAGGCCTGGGCTCTGCCTCAGCAAGGAAGCTCCTTTATTACAAACTCGCCCAGATCAGCTGAAGGCCTGTATCTGCTGAGAAGGCTTCAACAGAGCCCAGAGCTTAGGGCCAATAGAGGCAGAACTGGAAGCAAAAGTGAGTTCTGCACGTGAGTATCATATTTTTAGAGAATGCTTTCAATAAGAGGCCCCCAACATTTCTGGGGAAGGACCGCTCTGTCTCTTACATTATTCTCCAAGAAATGAGTCAGACAAATGACTTCTCTCTAAACTGAAGAAGATGGCCTTTGTTTGAAAGCCACCAAGCAGTTCTCAGGAAACCAGTGGGGTATCCTACAATTCAACTCGATTCTGACACCATCTACCAGGAAAATGATGCAGCACTTTTAGAGAGAATAAAGGGGGAATCCTAATTAAGCTGGTGTTTCAGTCATTTCCACTGCTCTTAACAGAATAGCACTGACTGGGTGGCTTAAACAACATACAGTTATTTCCCACAGTTCTGGAGACCGGAAGTCTGGGATCAGAAAGCCAGTGTGGTTGGGTTCTGGTGAGAGCTCTCTGCCTGGTCTGCAGATGGATGAGGGCCTCTTGTTGAGTCCTCACATGGCAGGAGGGGAGAGAAGGAAAGAAAGGAAGAAGCTGGCTGTCTTCTTACAAAACAGCTAATCCCATCAAGGAGGACTCCACTTTCATCACTTAATCACCGCCCAAAGACCCCACCTCCTAATACCATCACACTGCACCTTGGTGGGGGAGGGGGGGACACAAACATGCAGTCCATAACAGCTGAGATAGCTAAGGGGAGCCTCTTGAAGTGAAATTGGACCTGAAACCCGAGAGGTGAGTTTGCCAGGTAGAGAGGGGAAGAAATAGGGACCAGGTCAGGGAAGGTGGAAAGAGAAGGTGACTCTGGAGTCAAGTGTTAGACGATAGGTTGGAGGAAGGGGAGGACGGTGGAAGTAGGGGTGAAAACAGGCTCCCAGGTGAGGAGAAGAGGGCCCCATTCTGCCGGGGGGTAAGGGGAACAGGAAGTGATAATTGGAGGAGACCAGGGTCCAAGCCGCCTTGGCACACACTCAGCCACATTCACGAGAGCCGAGCTGACTTTTTGAGTTCGTCCTGGGACTTTATGAAGCCATTGCTATTGATTTTAATGGAAATGGGCATGAATTATTCAGAGGTTACAACTGAGAGTTATTCAGTGTTACACCAGGAAGGAAAATGACGTTCACTGAGCACTGAGCATGGGCTAAGGAGTGGAAACAAGTTGTTCACTCTTTTGGAGAAAGCTCTGCAGCCACACAGCCTTTTTCAGCTTCCTGCACCACACCCGAGGCATCTGCTGGTCCTTTGACTGGGTAGTTGTTCATCACCACCTTTCATGTTTAGTTTCTGTTGACCCTTCAGATGGGCGGGGGGACTTCCACTTTTCTGGAGAGGGTACCCTGAGCATCCAGCCTGCATTAGCACCTCTCTCAGCAATACTGACTTTCTCTCATTTTATTTTTGTTTTTGAAAGCCTTCTTTGCACTTCTCACAATTTGTGACTTTTTATATCACTTTTCTACGACACTGTAAATTTTGTAACGTCAGCGGCCATTTCTGTGCTGCTCATCCCCAAGGCCCCAGGTCTGACGGAGCGCCTGGCACACTGTAGTTACTGAATGGATAATCTGAAATGAAAGAAACTAAAATGAGCTATGGCCCATGCTAAGAACTTCCAAGAGCAATTGGCCATTTAATCTTCACAGCCACCTGCAGAGAAAGAGAATTACCAGTATTGCCTAGATGTGGAGACTGACGTCCAAGGTCACACCATCTGTGGGAGTAGAGCTGAGTTCAAGTCTACATTTGTCTGGTCAAACAAGGCTGTTCCTCTGATTTACTAACATGATCTGAAGATAGCAACATACGCCTCTAACAGGCTGTATGCACATGCTGTAAAGGATACACACACTCACACTCTAGTGCGCGTGCGCGCACACACACACACACACACACACACACACACACACACACTGCTCTCTTGTTGACTTTTTTCAGAGCAGCTCCTTTGTTCCAAGGCCGGAATTCAGCCTCGCCACCTCCCCTCTTTTCAGTCTTGGTTTCTGCCTAGATAGTGTTCATCCTTTGTGAATCTTACTGAGCTTTATGGACATGACTGCTGTTACATCTCAGAAATAAAATGAACTGTGTGTCCAATGCGGGAAGATACTAAGATGATGCAGACTACTTGAACACAGCATCTTGAGGATGCCACAGTGCACTTCTTGGAATATATTACATGTTACGGCCAAAAGACTTGTGACCACAATGCACGTATCAACTTAATTATTCTCTGGGGCTTGCAGGACAAAGCTGGTATATCAGTCAATTTTCATTAAAATATAAATCACTGGCATAGCAGCTGAACCCCCAGAACTTTTGGGAAGTACCACGGAAGGGTCTTTGAAGACATGATGGAAACTGTACATTTTCTTTTTACAACCTGGCTGCCAGTCTCCGTGATCCTCTGCTCCGGGTTGGAAAGGTAACATTCCCCGAGACAACTTTTATAATTCCTTCTCTCTTTGGAAACATGTATTTGGGAAAGAGTTTGCTTTGCCAGATGAACTGTGGGTAGTGTTGAAAAGGCATTTGTTTTCTGGGTTTCTACTAATCATACACACAGAGAAGAGCCTGCTAGAGCTTTCCTTCGGAGGGTGGGAGGTAATAATGATGGAGCCAGGCCATGGTACTCCCGGAGCCCCAGAGTGGATTTGGAGAGTGGAAATGGAAAGTGGTTTATCGCAAAAGAAGCTATGGCTTAGCAACTTGACCATTGTGACCAAGGTCCCATGCCATTAAAGCCTGGGCTGTTTCTTACCTGGCCTTTTTCTGAGCCATTTACCCACCCCTACCTTAGGTGGCTAACCCTGAGTGTCACGAGTGTGACGTTCATCTATATTTTGCTGTAGATGTGTTTAACAATGGGTGTGGTCCCAGGCCCGCTGGTGCTGTTCACACACAGCATATTACTTTCCTAATTTCTGAACTTCCGGTGGAGCATCTGGTGATGAGGTTCTAGAGGGAGCAAGTGGACCAGCAGTAGTCTGCACTTCATGCATTCTGTGGGCCAACACTGCTTTCAAGCAGCAAGCATGTAGTGACTTAATTTTCCTGCGACTCTTCCATGTAAGTCATAGTACAACACATCTGGGCAGTGAGGGCACCGCGGCCGGAGAAGTTCACCTGCTGGGATCATGCCTCCTGTAAAAGGCAGTGTGAGGTCCTAGCTCCTAGCCCTGCACAGACACCCTCTCCTGAGCAGCCATCTAAGGTAGTGATGCAGATGCTGGTGCATAAAGAGAGGAAATGTGGGCTTTGCGGCCAGGTGCCCTGGCCTTGCCACTTGCTGAGTATGTGACCTTGGGCAAACATGTCACCTCTCCAGCCTTCTCCTCTGCAGAGTGGAAACATAACAAGCTCCCTCCTGGGGGTGTTCTGTTAGTCACGCCAGCTCTTATTTACATAGAACTCACCATCTGCCCCAACTTAAATACACTAACTCAGTCCTCTTAACAATCTGGGTGGTGGCTACTACTATTATCCCTACTTTGTAGATGAGGAAACTGAGGCACAGAGAGGTAAGTGACCTGATCATAGTCACCCCACTGGTAAGGAGTGAAGCCAGGAAATGAACCCAGCTGACTGCTCCAGGCTCCATGCCCATAGCAACCACACTCTGGTCACAGGCCTCAATTTCCCCATTCCTGAAAGGCGGACCACGGTGTATGCCCTCTGGGATTACATGAGAGACTGTGTGAAAGAGCCTAATACATAGTAGATAGTCAGCACAAGTTAGTCAAGCAAATGGCAGACGTCATGAAGAGACTGTCTTCTCTTTTTGGAAAACATTCAGGCAATTTCGAGGAATCACTTTGTCCCACATTCACCACGAGAGCAGAGTTTGGGCTTCTGCAGAGGGAAGAACTAGTCAGTCACTTTCTTTCCTCCACTCCCAGCTTCATCCACCTGCGATCCATGGAGATGATACTCAGGACTCCTTGTGTCTCTCGACAAGTGTCACATCTGGCCCATTGAAAGATTCCTCTCTGCCCTCTACCTGTCCCTGATAAAGCCTGTCCAGGAGAGGGCCTGACTCTGGCCCGGGCTGGGCCCTGAGACGCTGACCCTCCCCATTGCTCTGTCCTGACACTTTCCAGTAAGTCCCATGCTTGTTCCCTCGTGAGCCACCGGGGGTGCCCCGGGAGCTCCAGGGGTGGGGAAGGTTTGCGCCATGACCCAGGAGGGTGCTTCTTGAGCTGCAGTGTTCAGAAAATCCACTTGAGGACCTTTTTTACATGTACAGGCACCTCATGAGATTCTGGTTCAGCTGAGCTAGGATGTGTGCGAGGAATCAGCATCTTCAACAAGCTAACTCCTTTTCCACATCCCTGGTGGAGGCTGAAAGCCCTTGAGGATCTGTCTGGTCACCACTTGGTCCCTGTGCTTAGCTCGGTGTGTGTGTGTGGCGGGGGGGGGGGGGCGTAGACAGTCCACTTATATGTGTTGGAATCACTGGGGAGAAAAAGTGCTACCTTCTACCATAAAACAGTTTCTCAAGGCAACCTGCTTTGAAAGCACCTTGGAGGGGGTGGGAGTTGTTTTTAAAAGTGTAGCATCCTAGGATCCAATCCCTGTAAAGTCAAAGTCATCGGGGATCTAGGCTTTTTTTTCTTCTTCTAAACAATCTCTCTAGCTGCTTTTTATGCCACCCAGAAGCACTGTGGATCACAGCTGTCAGCCAGCCGTGGACATTTGAGCCACCTTGATTGACGGTTGCTCGAGGACAGGACCTGTGTTGAATTTTTCTCCTAAATCTTTCCTAGTCTTGGGCAAAGGCACAGAGGAGCTGCAAGTTTCCTCACTGAATTATTGAGAGGAAAGTCTGCCCCCAGCAGGCCCTCAGGGTCTGTTTGTTGTAGTTGGTACTTAAAATATATGCAACTTAAAATGTCATAAACTCACTCTTGACAGAATTTGCCTCAATTGAAGAGGCAAGAAAAGGAACTAACGTTTATCCCTCACCTATGATCCAGGCAGAGCACAGAACATGGTCTCTGTATTGTGCCATTGAGTCTGTCTCACAGTCCAATGGGTTGAAGACCACCTCCCCATTTTACCGAAGTAAAACCTGAGGTTAAGATTCTCCTTGGGACACAAGCTGGGACCTGAACCCAAGACCATCTACCTCCCAAGTCTCTGCCCTTGTGTTCCCTTTGTTTGGGCCACACTGCCTTTCCCCCTGACACTCCTGTGCTGTAAGTTGTATTATTCTCCCTTCAAAGATTAGGAAACTGAGTTTAGAAAGGCTTCACGGTCACTGGCCAGTGGATGCTGGAGCCAGAGCTCGGACCTGAGATCCTCTGATGCTCAGTGTTGCATGTGTGTCTCCTCTGCATGGAGGTGGCGTGCTGGCCTCAGCAGCTGGCGGGATTACTAGGTTACCTGGTGTGCGGCAGAGATTGTCCTCCAGAGCTGGGTGCTCTGGGCCGACCGGGAGCACAGGCTTGCCGTGGGAGCTGCAGCCTTGTGGCTCTGGATTCCTACACGGAAGCCGCAAGGAGTTGGGGCAAGATGCCATGCCGTGGAGACGGAGCCCTTGTTGTGAAAATTGTAAGCAGCTCTAAGAACCAGAAAAGTGTTTTAGGCCAGGGAATGTGGCCCTAGAGACACAGACCACCACCTTTGGAGCCCAGGCTAATAGCATAAGCCCAGCTCAATACTGCTGATCAGCGTGGGGCTTTCTTCATCACCAGTAACCAAATCATGGTTGCTCAGATCCAAGCCTTCCTTTAGAGGAGCTGGGAAAAACTACCAAACCATTGAGTCACAGGGGTAACAGAGTAAGCAAAGAATACACACGAGGGGAATTACTCAGACAGTGGTCAAAGAAGTACACAGGTAAGCAAGGGGTACTGTTTCAGACCTCCTAAGTAAGTAAAAGACGTGGGAAAATCGTAACTCCCAGTGCTGGTCAGTACACGGTAAAACTGGCAACTTAAGTCCTGAAACCAATGGTGTGAACAGACACCGCATATTTTGAAAATTAGTAGCAAGATATAGAAAAAGTAAAAAAAAAATTGGTGCTTTTTTGATCCAATAATTTTAGTCTCCAAGGAAATAACTTCATGGGAATGAAAAACTGTGTGCACAAAGAGATTCATTGCAACAGTGTCTAACATGGCCAAGAGAGGAAAAGAAAAGAGAGGCAATGAATGCACCCCTAGTGAGTATGCATGTGGACAAGACAGGGGCCCGCAGCTAGAGGCTGACTACAGGGGCCGCTGGTGGTGGGGAGGGGTGGCAAGTGGCGACGGCTACGGTGGTGGAAAGAGGTGGGAGTGCGTTAATGGTGGAGCCTGCAGAGTGACAGTACCAGGTAACATTTATCCAACACTTACTGTTTGTTGTACTGTTCAAACAACCCTATGAGGCGGGCACTTTCATTGTCCTCATGAAGGAGCACAGAGAGGTTAAGGAACCCATGTCCATATGGTTAGTAAGGCTTCATCCTTCAGAACACAGAAGGGTGCATACCTGGTAGTGACGCTGACCCCTGGGGGGCTCACATCTGCCTCTTGAACACCTGTGATTAGCCGCTGGGCTGGGTGCTTCATATGCCTTCGTGGGTTCACTTGTTCTCCACTCGCACCCTATGTGGGAGGCTACATCCTCCTAGATACGGAATCTGCCACTGGATAGCAGATTGCAAGGAGCATTCGATATTTTGTGGCTAAGAAGACAGGCTCAGGGTGGGGGGCGCCAGGGTGGCTCAGTCAGTCAAGTGTCCAACTTTGGCTCAGGTCACAATCTTTTGGTTCATGAGTTCCAGCCTTGCGTTGGGCTTTGGGCTGACAGCTCGGAGCCTGGAGCCTGCTTCAGATTCTGTGTCTCCCTCTCTCTCTCCTCCCCCACTCATGCTCTGTCTCTCTGTCTCTCAAAAATAAATAAATGTTAAAAAAAATAAAAAAAACCAAGACAGGCGCAGGGAGGACTAAGTAACCTAATTATAATAGTATTAATTAATAATTATATCCATATAACAGTCATTATAATATAATTAATAGTGTGGTCTCTGTGTCAGCCATTGTCTCACCTAATCCCCCACGTCACCTCACTTTTGCTAGGGGTGATGATTATTTTCCTCATTCTGCAGATGAGTATATTGACAGTAGGAGCATTAAAGCAGTTTTACCAAGACCACCCAGCTGAAGCAGGCTAGTCTGCCCAGGGGCTGAAATGCGACCACCTTTTGGCTTCTGTGGGCTAGTAGGACGAAATATTGAGTCCCGGGCTGGATGCAGAGAGGCCCAGATTGTTCCCAGCAGGAGTCATGGAGGGGGGCGGATTTGTGGGAATTTTCCCAGCCAAGCCCAGCTGTGAACCCTGGGGGCTGGCCAAGCCCTAAAGGTTGGTGGCCCAGGATGCCGCTTGCCTAGGCATGGGGGGTGGGGCGGGAACCGGGGGGCGGGGGCTTCGCCACACTAGCTGGACCAGGCTGGTCTCCTTTCCTATCGCCACTCCCCTCCCAGGATGTGTGCAGGTGGCAGGAATTCATCACCCAAACTGCTTCTGTTGAGCTTGCAAAACAAAGATGAAAAGCAAAGCTCCTGGGGTTGCAGTGCTGGATTTGGAGCAGAGGCGACGTAACTTTTTGGAGTTTGTAGCTCCCTTGCCGTCGCCCACACTCGTCTGGCAGGTTGGAGCTGGTGTGCGCGAGCCGGCCCAGTGGCTGCAGTGATATTTCTGCTGCTGGCAGGCACAAAACTTGGCTAGTGCCAGGGAGAGGCAGCCGGCCGTGCTAGCTGCTGACAGTCCCAACAAGCAGCCGGTCCACATCCCTGACGTGGCCCGCGTGACGGTGTAGCAGATGACTGATGGTCTGGGGACTCTAATCTTGTGTCCTGCAGAGGAGGTGAGAGCATGAAATCAGCAGACAGATCTCCATTTGAATTTCAGCTGTGCCTTGGATGACCTTGCGCAGTCGTTTCTCTGGGCTTTTCTTCCCTCGTCTGTAGAATGTTATCCACAGATGTTTGTTTCCACCTTGCAGGGGCTAAATTAGACAATGTGTGCAATGTGGGCCAATCCTAAGTACATGGTACTTTTTAGCTATTATTAACTCTTCTTATCAGAGGTAATTGGCCAGTTTGCCTGGGTCCTTCTCTGTGGCTCTTCATGTTTTCGGTGACATAAGTGCCTGCAGGAGGAGAAAGGAAGGAACAAATGCTAACTGGCCACCTCCACCTCAGGCCTTTTATTTCAGCTCAGTGTTAGAGAAGTTCAGTTTCTGGGGGACTGGAGGAGATTTTCAATAAAAGAAAGTCACCAATACTGGAGTGTCTCCTCTGGGTGGGGGAGCACTCACCAGGGAAAGCTGGCCCCCTGTTGTGCTGTAGTCTCCACACAGCGCAGACCTTGACCCAAAGTCCATTGAGCCTGCAGAGGTGGTCCAGGAACGTTGTCCCAAGTGCACTGCTAACCATCCAGGGGAATGAACCTGGAGAATCAACAGCACAATCCCAGGGACAGCCCTCACTCTTCTCGTTCTAGAGGTGCTTCTGCGGCCCTGGGACCTGGTGGTAGGAAAGAGAAGTGGTCTCTCCCTCCCCATGACAGGTTGGCTGTGCATGGAGAAGCGCTGTATTTTCAGTCTGGCAGTCTCCACATGATCAGAGAGCATTCATCAGGTGGATAAACACACAGAGTGATAAGAGGGTTTCACCTACAGGGCCTGGGCTACACACTGGTTTCCAGTGAACCTCATGGTCCCATGACCATGCAGAGGGTAGATGGAGGCAAGAGTCCCCACTAGGAGAGCTCTGGGGTCCCCCCTAGTTGGAGTTGAGAGAGGTACCTACCTACAAGTCTCTGGCCTTTCTACTGTTCCATGGCCTCATTATTTTAGCTCCTTCTCATTTATTGGTCCGGACTTGCTGGGAGCCCTTGGGGAAAATACTTGTTCAGTAGATTCTTCAAATTTCCAATGTTAAAGTAACAAGCCTCTCTCTGGGGCTATTTCTTTTTTTTCTTTTCTTTCTTTCTTATTTTTTTTTACATTTATTTATTTTTGAGAGGCAGAGACAGAACACAAGTGGGCAAAGGGCAGACAGAGAATGAGACACAGAATCCGAGCAGACTCCAGGCTCTGAGCTGTCCCCACAGAGCCCGATGCAGGGCTCTAACTCACAAACCATGAGCTCATGACCTGAGCTGAAGTTGGATGCTTAAGTGACTGAGCCACCCATATGCCCTTTAGTTTCTCCATTTGTAAAATGGGCTAGTTGACCTTGATGAACTCTCAGTTTCTTTAAAAAATTTTTTTTAATGTTCTTTAAATTTATTTTTGAGAGAGAGACACACACACAGCGTGAGCAGGGGAGGGTCAGAGAGAGAGGGAGACACAGAATTCGAAGCAGGTTCCAGGCTCTGAGCTGTCAGCACAGAGCCCGATGCAGGGCTTGAACCCATGAACCGTGAGATCATGACCTTAGCCGAAGCTGGACACTTAACCAAATGAGTCACCCAGGCACCCTGAACTCTCAGTTACTTTTAATCTCTGATAGAATTATGAGATGTTTCTGTTTCCATAGTCCATGGACAGGCAGAAATTGACAGGAGCTGGTCTACTCCAAGGTCAGTTACACTTGACAGCTCTTGGTATGGACCCATCTCAGGCACCACAGACCCACCGACAAGGCTGCAAGAGACAGAAACGCAGGAGGTGAGGACAACTTGATTAAGTTGATTCAATTTCATTTCTAGTCCTGGAGCCTAGGAAAGCAGACTTCAAAGTTTGCTAAGGGGTTTTTGAATAAAGAAAAAGGAAATAAACTAACTTATTTTCATCTCCCCTTCTGTTCCTAAACTGTGTATGCATTGTGTCTTTCTACCATCACAGTACTGTTTCTTGGCTAGATTATCTCCTTCCTTTTCTAGCCAAGCAAATGGAGGCTCAGAGACGTTATATGAGATACCCAAGTTCTCATGGGCAGTTCATGGAGGAAGCAGGCCTTAGGGTTCTCTTCATTTTCTGTGCTTCGGTTTATCTGTAAGGATAAATCCTATCAAACTGCAAGGATAAAGCACACAAAAAACATGCCTCTCACATAGTAAACGTTGATAAACTTGAGCCTCCCTGAAGGTTAGTGATTCCTGATTCCTGAAGTTCCCTCCCCGGGAATACCAAAGCTCCTCCACCTATCACCAGCCTCACCTAAATCATGTGATCACACACTAGATTGCCCGCTTTCAAAGGAATTCAGTGCCCCAGTCCAAGCACACTGACCAGAGTCGTTATAACTGGAGGTCATGTGGCATCAACCTTGACGTTTAATAAATTCACCTACAGGGAATTTTGTCTTTGACCTGTTTTTGTCTAATGCCAACTCACATAGGGACAGAGGGCACCGTTAAGCTCACACATGTGTGGGCGCTGGTGGGTCCTTTGGGAAGTGCAGGATTTCTGCTTTTTTGGTAAGAGCCTCTGCTAATGACCCCATCGCACTTCTGTGAATACAGGTGCACACCCAGGTGTGTGCATAAATGCTCAAAAGGTTAATGGTGACTAGTTAGGATGGTGGGCTTGTGCTTGTTTTTTTTTTTTTCCTATGTGTATCATTTAATTTTTCCTCAGTGAACACATGCTGCTTCATAAAGTAAAATAGAATATTATAGCTGTTGTTTGGCAAGCCTTCTTTTTTGTGTGTGCCAGACATTATACAGCATGTTATTCTATATGTTAGCTCTATCTGAAACCTCACAGCCAACCTGCAAGGGAGTGATTAGTATTTCTACACATTTAAGGAGGAAACTGAGACTTGGAAATGTGAGGGAATAAAGGTCATTTCTTACCTCTCTCCAAAGGGGCCCTTGGATCGTCTCCAAATTTGGGGTCCTTCTGTGATTTGTCACCAGAGGCCCGCTGATTACCTCAGCTGCTCTTTCTTGTGATGTAGTCCATGGGGTGCGGAGCTCCCCCCCGGGCCCCTGGGAAGAGGTTTCGGCAGTCTCCAGGATTCAGTGACCATGCTGCACTGCTAAGGCCTGCTGGGCTTGGACACCATAGCTTGGCTGAGGTTGTCCCGGCAGAGGGAGCTGAGGCATGAATAGCCGGTGAGCACAGAGGCCTGGATTTCCAAGGATGTGGCCTGAGATTGGGCGTGGGGGCTGGGGTTGGAGGACTGGGGTGGGGAGACCCCAGAGCTGGCCTGCCCTCACCCATGAAACTCGAGATGCAGAGACCTGAGTCAGCTGGGGTTGAGAATTCGCACCTTAGTCTGGGTTTCTGGCGCGGATATCAAACGATTTTTAAAAGGCTGGTAGAGACTGCACTTGCTTTGGCCAGGTGGGGATGGGAGATGCTTGGGATTCTTTTGTGTATTCTCTAAATGGAGCCTCGCGGACTGTAGCCGTAACCTGGGAGCACTAGCCCACGTTCCCTGGACTGACGTGAGGGTTGAAGGGACAAGAGGATGTCAGAGCTCTCAGCCAGTGTCTGGGCAAATTATGGGGGCTCAGGAGATGTGAGTAGAATCTGTCTGCTTCATGCTCACTGCCTCGCAGGGCTGGACCGGCTCATAGATCCTGATTTGCTTCCGGCGTGAAACACCCCATACAAAGGTCTGTGCAGGGTGTGGGGAGGCTCAGAGATGGGGGTGTGGGGGTAAGAGAATGGTTTATTTGGGTGAGGGGCATGCATAGAGGCCTCACAGAAATAAAAAAAGAAAGCTGGGCCACTAATCACTAGCTGGACCACCTGCCACTTCTAGGCAATGTCCTGACCCTTACAGACATCATCTCATCTCCCTTGCCACAAGCCTAGGGGCTATTATTTTCAGAGGCAAAGGTCACAGTAGAAGCTGAAGGGTGGAGGTGGCCTACAGGGGACTCTTGAGTGGTCCCCAGCTGCCTTCTCCTTCTATTACTAACCCCTCCCGAGGTGGTAGCCTTCAGGCTCTCAGCCTTGACGCTACTGGGATTTTGGGGTCGGGTAATTTTGCATGCTTGGGGGGTGGGCTGCCCTGTGCATTGCAGGCTGTTCGGCAGCACCCTTGCCTCTTCCCACTAGAGAGTGTTCTCCCTCTTCCTACCCCGTTGTGACAGCCAGAAATGTCTGCAGAACTGCCCCCCCGCCCCCCAGCACTGCTGGTCTGAGTACAATCTATAGGTGGATGATGTTGAATGAATGTCCAACCCAAATCGAGCTCCAGGTTCATGTAACTGGCTACTTATGTGATGCCTTCACTTGGGTGCTTCTCAGCTCTCACATTTAACATGCTCAGAAGGAAACTCCTGCCCACTCCCTTCAGTCCGTTCTCTCTGCATCAGTTTTCTTTTTAATGTTTATTTATTTTTGAGAGAGAGTCACAGGGTGCGAGCAGGGGAGGGGCAGAGAGAGAGAGGGAGACACAGAACCTGAAGCAGGCTCCAGGCTCCAAGCTGTCAGCACAGGGCCCGATGCAGGGTTCAAACCCATGAACTGTGAGATCATGACCTGAGCTGAGATCGGCTGCTTAACCGACTGAGCCACCCCGGTGCCCCTCCCTACATCAGTTTTGACCAAGACGTTTTTATTCACTCATGTGCTAGAATGAGAAACGTCAGACGTATCTTCCTTTTTCCTCACTTCCAATCCGAGATATCAACAAGGTCTGTTCAATGTTCAAAAGATGTCCTGAACCTGTGTGCTTTTCTCTGTTGTACCCTCCCTTCCTCATCCGGCCAGCCTCTTCTGTCACTCGGAGCTTTGACTGTTCCCACTGCCTGCTTCCTTTTCAGTCCCTTCTCCAAACAACCGCAAACATGGTCTTTTTCAAGCAGAAATCTGACTATACCACTTCCCTGCCTAAAATCCAAACTCTGAACTGTGGCCTTTAGGGCCACCCTTTCCCATGTGGGGTTTTGAGATCCTCCCAGGTAGCTCATGTAAACATGAAAGTAAGTTCATTTATTTTCCCCATGGTCTTGCCACAATGTGCCACCCTCTAAGGTGCTCAGTCTAGTGGGGACATAGCAAGATAACATAGAACCATGAGATCAGGGATAGTATGGCATAAAGACTCAGAGAGCCCTGAGAACCCTGACAGCAACCAACCCAGCCGAGGGGACACAGAGGACTTCCTGGAGGAGGTGCCCGGAAGGCAGGCAGAGCATGGGTAAAGGTACAATCATGTTGGAGGAAAGGTAGTTGGGGGCTGCTGAAACGTAAGTTGTGAGAAGGGAAGTAGTGGCATAAGGTAAGACTGGGGTGCCGGAGGTGGCCAAGGACTTAATCATAAAAGGCTGCGGTGCCCTCCTTTTGTGAAGAGTGCCCAACCCCAAAGAGTGGTCACAGTCATGCTGCAAGATGAGCAAACAGAAGCTTAAGAAAGCCATGCCACTGCTGAAAGCCACAGAACGAGAGCGTGGCAGAGATGGGAATCACACTCAAATTCAAATTCATGCCTTTCGTTCTCTGTCACTGTTACAGAAGTTATATTCACAGACAGGACAAGTGGGGAGGCTCTATGAGGGGTATGTAGGGAGAGTCGATACCATTCATATGTATAACAAAGAGAATGATCAGAAGAGTATCTGACTTCAGCTTACAAACATGAATCTAGGTCTTTTGTAATAACGTAAGGACTAATTATTAATTCAAACATTTCAGAAAGATGGGGGACCAATCCTAACATATTTGTGGCTTACCTCTAACCCATGGCCGCTGTTTGTGACTTTTGCAGACATTGTCCAAGATTGCATTCAGGATGGATCTGTTACAAATCAATAGGCATACAGATAGAAAGATAGATAAATGGATAGCTGAAGGGATACACAGATGATAGATGATAGATAGAGAGATAGATAGATAGATAGACAGAAATCATAGAGATGGTTATCACCCATTTTATGGATGGGAAGCTGAAGCCCAGCGAGGGGAAGGTTCACACAACTCGGATGGTCAGAGCAGGGACTTGCCCCCTCTGTGTTCTTTTCACTGCATCTCCTTGCTTCTCCACGTGGGAAACTGTGGTCTTAGAGTAGATGTCTGTTACTTTTTTCCCCCACAACATCTGAGCCCTCTTCCACTGTTTGAAGACTCCTGCTCCCCTGGGGCAGAGGCCACCTTTCACTCTAAAAAATGAAAATGCCAGGCCTTTTTCTAGGCCCCCTTGTATGTAGCACTGGTCCTTCAGGTAGACCCACCCCAGAGTTTGAGTGACAAACTAGAGACCCAGTAGGGCAGGATTGTGTCACATCTTTTATGAGGATGGGTGGTAGCAACAATGCCAGCATCATCCAAGTTCTAGTTCTATGGTCATTCCCCACCATATTGGCAACGTAAGCCACAGGGCCTGTCCCTAGTGGCGAAAGCTCTGACTTGGTGTCTTTACTGTGTCAATAATCTACAGTGACTTGGGGGAAATTGTCCTTGGCTGCGTAGCATCTGTCCCCAGATCTTAAGCCATCTTTGAGATACAAGAAATATCTGATATCCATGTAATAAATCTTTTTTGTTGTTGTTGTTTATTTCAATTAGAGCCAATGACCATCCCAGGTCCCTGATCCCAGAGCCACAGAAAATGTACAGGAGATGGCTGGGAGCTTTGCATGGTGGTTTTTCTTCTTTCAACACTTCACTTGCTGATTTTCCATTTAAAAATTACTGACAACAGTTTTCTGATTGCCCGTGATAATGTATTCTGCCTATTTACGACTCCATCTGTGGGGAGAAAAAAAATCCTCCTGAATTCCTTGAATGATGGCCTTTGCATAATTTTGCTTTGCCCTCTTGTTCTTATGATTGCTGCTCCTTTAAATAGTCACCTAGTGCTGATTGACTTTCTTTCCAGATCACAAGAGCTGAGCCCCCTCTTCAAAGTCGCCTCATTTTCAGAGAAGGTAGTTGGTTGCATAGCTTTGGTCTGCTCTTTCATTAGGCATTTGTATCTTCTTTATTTTCTAAAAAGCCCTTTTTTGGGAGTACCAGCCAAGACAGGCTAGATTATATTATGAGAACAAGCGATTCTAAAATCCCAATGTCTTATGAGAACAAAGTTTTCTTACTGTCTCTCCTGAGTTAGCCAGGTTCTACTCAGTCTTCACTCTGAGACCCAGATGATGGAAAACCTCTGGCTGGAATATTGCAAGGGGTACAGCAGAAAGAAAAGAGATCTAGCAAATCAGGTGCTGATTCTTAAAGCTTTTCACAAGAAATGACTCAATACCTCTCTTCTGCTGTCATGGACCAAAGAAGTCACATGGTTTTCTTTTAAGTTCAAAAGAGCGGAGATCTACTGTCCCCCCACAGGGAAGGAAATACACAGAAAGTCCACTCTTCTAGCCACTAGATATTGAGTTTCCTTACTCTACCTCAATCAGAAACACTCAATTCTCCCTTAAAGGAGACAACTCAAGAGTCCGCACAATGTCCCACCCAGTCACAGCTTCAAAGGCAAGGTTTAGGAACTCTGTAGGATGTGTGGTCATTTCCTGCATGACCTCTACCAGATATGGGACTCCTGGGTCCAGGGAGCAATTTTCATAGTCAGGTGTCTCTAGAATGGGACTGTGGGATAGGGATGCAGGTGCGAATGATTTATTTGGGAAGTGAGGGAAACTGATAGAAGATTGGGGAGGGGAGACAAGGACCAGGAGGTAGCCAACAAAAGACAAGGGAAAATGGAGCTAAATTTCATTGGAGAAATTATGGGGGCCAGTGAGGGGACACACCTTAGGATTATCTGGCTTCAGGAACACAGAACCTTGGGTACTTACACACTGACTCCCACCAGTGACTGTTTGGGGGCTGCTCCCAGAGAAGCTTAATTCCCCAGGACATCTGGATGCCACTTGGGCAGAGAAAGTCATCAGGCAATATAGTTGGAATTTGGTAGGTGTGTGTTGAAGAGCTGGGGGTGAGAGATTAGGGATGGGACACCAAAATCATCACACATCAGTGAACCAGAAACACAAGCTATCTGTTTATTTCTTCTCCAAGTGCGGTAGTAGAACCGGGATAGGATAATGCCAATATGTACTCTCATTTGGGAAGGGGAAGAATTGGAGGCACATAGATAGCTGTCACTAGTCCGTAGCAGTTCAGTAATCCTGTATGGCAGATAGTATCAGATTTCTAGCTGGGGATGGGACAATCCTTGCCGATTCCTTGACCTTCTAGGATTTCTTTTATATCATCTTTTTAGGTGCAGCTGAAGAGGGCTTTGGAGAATATGTTTTCCTTGGGGGCTGAGCTCTCTCCCCCATCTCCTCCTATAGAAGCCTGAGGATCCACAGGTCATTTTAAGTCTGGCACTGTCGTAATCTTTTTTTGTCTACAAGGATGGTTCTTTTGAATTAAAACTCAAAAGCTTACTGGTATCTTTCAGCCAACAACCTGTGCCAGAAGCACCCAGAATTATTTTTGAGATGTGACTTTTACTCAAAATTTAATTGTGGGTGTCTTGAGTTTATCAGTTTTCTGAGCAAGAGCCACACCTTTTGGGTCTTTTCTCTGAGCCGTCTGGTCCAACTGAAATGATGTATTAGATGCCGTGTTAGTTTTCTATGGTGGCCTCATGAATGACCAGAATCTTACTGGCTTAAAACAGCACACATTACCTCACAATTCTGTAGCTCAGAAGTCCGTGTGTGGTGTGGCTGGGTTCTCTGCTGTGGGTCACATCCAAGGCTGACCTCAAGGCTTCAGTAGGACCGTATGCCTTTCTGGAGCTCCAGGTCCTCTTCCAAGCTCATGTGGTTTGGAGAGGAATCCAGTTCCACGTGGCTGTAGGAGGGAGGTTCCTGTCTTTTCTCTGGCTATTATTCAGCAATTACTTTCAGCTCCTAGGGGCTGTGCTTACGTCTCCACATAGCAGCTTGCTTGCTCAAAGCCAGCAACAGAATTTCTCTGTTTCTTTAAATCTCTCAAACCGCCTTTAAGTGCTCACCTGGTTATCAGGACCAAGAAACTCTCATTTCCTTTGATGAAATTGAATTCTTTTCATGAGGAACCTTAATTACATTTGCAAAACCTCTTTTGTCTTATAATTTAAGAAAATTATGGGAGTGATAACTCATCTGAGTTACAGTTTCTTCTCCTGTTCAAGCAGAGGGGATCATACACCATGTGCATCCACATGCCAACGTAATCAGAATGTCAATTTGATGCAGAAGGCTGAACCTGCAGATGTGAGGGCTCCATTCTTGAGGTAGCCCTACATGGGAGGTGATGTTTCAATCAGCTTAGCTGCTCAAAGACTTCAGCTTTCTCTTTTCCTGTTTGGGTTTGAGGAGGAACTCTTCAACGTTTAAAGATCTTGAGTTTCTGCACTCTTTAGCATGGTTTAGTTTTGACAAAAGGTTGGATGATTTTTTTGTGATCGCATCTCTTTTTTGTACTATTTGTCACTTGCTACAAATAGTCATCAAGGCACACCACTAAAATTTTGTCTGCCTCTCTTTTAGTCTAAAGTGACAACTCATCAGGGCTATTACCTGTCTTCTAAGTTATGGCAGGTGGAATTTTTACCAATTATTTCACCACTGAGTTGTACATGACTGCCATCCTTCCAGTTTCAATGCTGGGTGTTTTAGGTTTTGTAGAAGACACCTCACTTTGAAACAAATTCCTTTTTTAGTAGAACAGGCTGGGTGTGTCACAGCATAACAGATGACTTAAAAATGTCAGTGGCTTGCTGCAAGATATTTTCATTACCTGCCCCAGCAACATAATCATCTCAGGTCAGCCACATCTTTGCTCTGATACCCAGTGACAGAGCAGCCTGTATAAGGGACAGTTGCAGTTTTGTGGCAGAGGGGAAGAGAGACATGGGCAATCATGCTCGACTCTTAGAACTTCTACCTGGAGTGACAAATATCACTCCCGCCCACATTTCATTGTGAAAAGCAAGTTAAGTGGACACCTCCTCTGTTCAACGGGATGGAGGGGTGAGGATGATGGATATGGGCACTCCCGCTGCAAGAGTGGGAGGGACAGTAGTATGTGAGTGAAGAGGAATGTCATCTAATACTCCCCTTGGCCCATGAAAGGATATTTTCACCTCTCTTCAGGACCAGGTCTCTTTCTGCTTGGCCTCTCCTTTCAGTAGCTCTGTGGAGAAATATGCTTTTACAATTTGGGAAGCAGGACTGAGACCTTCCTTAAAGGAGGGAGTAGTCATCTGCTTTGCCTAGCATATCCCAACCTCTTTTCCCACCAGGGTTCGGGCACTGTTAAACCCTCTGACTCTTTATCCACCTAGCAAGGCATTCACACAAATGCCTTATAATCTCTGTCTCTCTTTAGTTTACATGTAGGACTTACGTTATTTTTTTACCCATCTTACCTGTTGTTCCCGGATGAGAGGAAGGACCTAGGTGGTACAGTGTCAGAGACTGGCAGCCTGATTGACAGTTCTGGTGGCCAGCTCTCCAAAGGCACAATGCAGAGATACCATGGACATCACTGCTTTCTGGATTGGAGAGGAAAATGGACCACACATTAGTCAAGGTCGAGGCAGGGAGAGAGAAGGCACACTGTGTGTGATAGGTGTTCTTACAATGGGAAGCACAGCTGATCTCAGGAGGACGGAATACAGGTATCTCTGGTGGACGGGAGACCTCTGTCCACACTGATGCTTGAACTGAGCCTCAAAGTTTGAGGAGGAGTTTGCCAGATGTAAGAGGTGAGAGGGAGGTGAGACTGGGAATTCCAAGCACAGGACAATGAATATGAAGACCTGAAAAGAAATTTAGTGTGGTGGTTAGGAGTTTAAGTTTTAGAGCTACACTAATTTGGGTTTGAATGCCAGATCTGATATTTACTGGCTGGGCAGCTTTGGACGAGTCACTTCAGCCCCCTGAGCCTTTGTCTTCTCCTGTGTAAGATGGTGGCTTTTCTTTTCTTTTCTCTTCTTTTCTCTTTTTTAAAAAATTAATTTTGAGGAAGAGAAAGATAGAGAGGTAGCAGAGAAGGGGCATAGAGAGAGGGAGACAGAATCCCAATGTGGGGCTAGAACTCACCAACTGTGAGATCATGACCTAAGCAGAAACCAAGAGTTGGACATGTAACCTATGGAGCCACCCAGGGGCCCCAAGATAGTATTTTTTTTTTTTACCTCAAAGGAGTGTTCTGAAGATTAACAGAGATAATGCATATTATTTGTTACTCAAAACATCAATATAAATGACCAAAATCACTCTTAATAAAGGCACATAAATATAATAGAGTAAGACATTACTAGGAAAAGAGAGTAGATCTGTGTGTGGATGGGATGAATCTATGACATGATGCTCCAGAGTTGGAGGAAGCAGGTGACAGAAGAGGAAGCTAAATATGTTACGTCGTGAGGTCTCAAGTGTCTTTTGAGAGAGGAGGTTTGGGCTTTATATAAAGACAAAACATAATGATGGAAATAGCTAACAAGAGACATAGCGTGATCAAGCTTGGGCCTAGAAAGCTCCTTCTGTAGGAGGGCAGACAATAAGCTGGAAGCAGGGACCAGTTAGGAGACTGGCATCATGACCAGGTGAGAGATGGAGTGGCCTGATCTGGGGCAGGGTCCTGGCCACGGGGATGCTGACACACTAGAGCTCCAGAGTAATTTGTTGTGAAATTGATGACTGATGAGAAAAAAGAAACCCACTTGTGTCCTGTTAAGGGACCCCAGGGCTATCAACTTCTAGAGGCCACCACAGTCCCCCGAGGCTGCACTCAGCTTGTGGATGCACGGATCACTTTCACAAGATGGCGGCTTATTTCTCCAACATCGTTTAGGGGGAGTCTCTCCCATTTCAGTCTGCTAAAATGAATCACTCAAGTATATATCCCATACATAATCACTCAAGTGACATCCCATCACCTCTGCCATGTCCTGTTGGTTAGAAGCAAGTCACAGGTTCTTCTGTACTGAGGGGGAGGGGATTACACAAAGGTGTGACTCCTTGGGAGTGGCCACTCAGGATGTATCCACCACATGGATGTATCCGCTACATGGGACAGAGTAGGTGCACAGTAAATACGTGTTGAAGAAGTAGATGAGGAAGAGTGAATCTGGTAAAAGGAGGTCTAGGGAAACCTAACAGGACTTGTGTTTCCATACCTTTGCAGCACTTACTCACATGGGCATATGAATTTGTTTAAAAGGGAGATATTAGAATGGACTCATATTCTTGGACCTTAATTCTCATCCCATGTTTCTCCTGGGATATAGGACGTTCATGCACAAAATTGGGCAGCCAGGCCTTGGGGTGGGAATAGGGGGTGCCAATTGGCCTGCCCAGTGAATAACTTTGTCCCAACCAGGTAAATGCCAAGCGAATGGGGCGGGGGGAGTCTCCTAATATCACTGTGCAGTCAGCAGACACTCTAATGAACACAGTGATTAGGGTGGATTTCCACAATTACATCAGCTCTGCCTGTTGAGACATGAAAGCCCAAATGCCGAGGGCGACCCACCTCCTTCTGTTGCTGATTTTCTTCTCCTCTACCCAAATGAATTTTTCTTTTTGCAAGCCCTTCCTGGGAAAGTCAGTTATAATCTTGGGTCCCATCTGTCTTTCTGGCCTCAAGCCAAACAACTTCATTAAAAATTGGGAGAAGGCTTTCCCGCACTGTTCTCGGCGTGCACTGTGGCAGAGGGAGAGGAGTTGGCAAGGAGGGATGTCTTGGAAGCAGAGCCAGAAACAAAGATTTGAGTGCACATGGTGTTGGGGAGGTGACCCCAGGAAGCACCAGGAGGGGAATGGAGACATGAGATGGGGAAAGAAAGAAACACAGACAGGGTGCATTTATGTATTTATGAGCTGGCTGCCACTGTCTGTTGCTGAGGGATAATCCACCGGTCACCCTGAGGAATGATGAACATGCCTCAGAGTGGTCTCGGTCAAAGGGCAAGGATGTTGGGCTATTTATCACCAGTTCTTGGCCATGGATGCTTGAGGGAAGCCTCCCAGGGCATTCTTTCCCATAGTTCTGCAGCCCACGTTAGGTGAGCAGAAGGTTGCATTCAGGTGCAGGTGTTCATAATAAGAAGTCCAACAGTGTGTACAGATTAAAGTGAGTACTTATATCATGAGGATATGATAGGTCAGCAGCAGCTGCTAAAAGGTATCTCAGGTGATTGACATGGAGAGTCCTGCTAAGTCTGCAGGCACAAAGGAAGCACGGATTTGTAGAAGACATCTTTTAATTTGTTGCTGATTCAGTTTGCCAATGTTTTGGTTAAGATTTTTTGTATCTGTACTCATGAGAGATCGATCTGTTGTTTCAGATGTCTTCATCTTGCTTTAATATTGAGATAGCACCAGCCTCATTAAATGAATTATGAAGGGGTGCCCAAGTGGCTCAGTGGGGTAAGCACCTGACTCCAGCTCAGGTCATGATCTCACAGTTTGTGGGTTTGAGCCTCGCATCAGGCTCTGTGCTGACAGCTCAGAGCCTGGAGCCTGCTTTGGATTCTGTCTCTCTCTCTGCCCCTCCTCAACTTGTGCTCTGTCTTTCTCTGTCTCTCAAAAATAAATATAAAAATAGTTTTTAATGAATTATGAAGTTTTCCTTTCTTGTCTATTTTCAGTATTTTCTTCCTTACATGACTGATAGAGTGCAATAGGGAAGCTCTCTGGGCCTGGATTTTTCTATGTGAAAAGATTTTAAATTGCTGATTTGATTTATTTACTTAATATATGTCTATTCAGTTTTTAATTTCTTCTTGAGTCACTTTTGGTAATTTGTGTCTATCCAGGAACTTGTTCATTTCATCTAAGCCTAATTTGTTGGCATAAAGTTGTTTATAAATGTTCCATTCCAATCTTTTTGGTTTCTGTAGGTTTGTGGTGGTTTTCCTTTCACTCCTGACAGGTAATTGTATCTTCTTTGTTTTTTTTCCTGGTCATTCTGGCTAAAGGTACATCCATTTTGTTGATCTTTACAAAGAATTGATGTTCGGTTTCATTGATTCCTCTATTTTTTCTACTTTATTGATTTCTGCTCTTACAGTTACTAATTACTTTTGTTTTATTTTTTTATTTGTTCTTCCCTTTCTAGATTCTTGAGGTAGCACATTAGGTTATTGAGTTTTGGTGTATTTTTCTTTCGCTGTATTTAAAACTATAGATTTCCATGAAAACACTACTTTGGCTGCATCCAATGTATTTTGATTTGTTGTGTGTGTCTTTTTCCTTTCTTTTTTTTTGTGGTTATTGTCCCTTTTCGAAGGTAATTTTTATTTTTCTACTGAGATTCTTCATTTGTTGAACCATGGCCTTCATATTTCCCTTTACATTTTTTTTTTGTACATAGTTTCATTAAATTCTCTGAACATTTTTTATAGCAGCTTTTTCGATGTTTTTGTTGGGTAAATACATCTAAAGTAAGTTTCTACTTACTGTTTCTTCCTCTGAAAATGGGTCACAGTCTGTAGTTCTTTGCATGACTGTTTGGTTGAAGCTTGAGATAAAATACTGTATGATTCTAGATTCTGTTTTATTTTCCAGGGTGTTGTTAGTTTTTAAAAAGTGATTTCCCTGGGCCTAAGCTATGGAATCCATCTCTCCTGCTTTGGGCAGCCACTACTGCTTTCTATTCTTGTTTTTATTTATAAGCCTTGCTTTCTGGGGGCATGCCTGTGGCTGCATAGCTGAGTGGTCAATGATCTGAGTGCAGGTTGTGTTCAAATTCTGGGAGCCCCTAAGCTCAGAGTATAGGCTGACTGATACGAGTGTGGGGTGAGGAATGCACACAGAGATGCAGGCAGTTTTCAAGTTTCTCTTGTTTTTTACTTTCTGCGTGCTTTTTGGTGTCTCCTGAACATATGTGTAGTTTTTTTTTTTTTTTTTTTTTTTTCAGTCAGCCAGCAATGCGTACCGAGCTCATTTCAGCCCTTCTTGAGCTTTCCCATTGCCCGGATTGTTTCTGTGTTATTCATTGTTGCATCCATCCCCATCCTAGAAGAATGCCTGAAATATAAGAGCTATTCAGCAAATGGTAGCTGAATACGCAGATCACTGTTTCAAAACTGGATCCAGAAATAAAATTGATTTTTCATTTGTGTGACCTCAACTCAGAGCCCAGAACTTGACCCAGAGGAGTCACACACTCGTACATTAGTGATAGTAAAACTACCCCCACTCCTTAACAAGCAACTGTTTGGAAGGGTTCTATGGGCGAGCTGTACCAAGCATTCGACTAACAGATGACATCTGTTTTGTATAATAACTTCTAGAGGACAGTAATATTGGAAGAGCAAATCAATGCATTTTACAAGCTTGGGATGACTTTGATGTTAAACTGAAAAAAGTAGTTTGAGAAAACTGCAGGCTGGCTGGTCTCACTTTATAAACATAAATGGAAATAGTCCCAAGCAAAATATTAATCTAAGAATCCTAATTTTAAAAAATCAAATTTAAAAATCAGACATTTTGGAAACAGGTCCAGGATCAACGCTTCCACTTGTAGCTGTGTGGCCTCTGGAAACAACCTCTAAGAGTCTCGGTTTCCTAAGTTAAAAAATAGGATCCAGGGGCGCCCGGGTGGCTCAGTCAGGTAAGTGTCTGACTCTTGATTTCAGCTCAAGTCATGATCTCATGGTTCATGGGATGGAGTCCCATGTCAGGTTCTGTACTGATAGTGCAGAACCTGCCTGGGATCCTTTCTCTCTTTCTCCCTCTCTCTGCCCCTTGCTTGCTCTCTCTCTCTCTGTTTCTCAAAAATATGTAAATAAATATTTAAAAATTTTTTTACATTTATTTATTTTTGAGAGACAGAGAGAGACAGAGCATGAACAGGGGAGGGGCAGAGAGGGAAAGAGACAGAATCTGAAGCAGGATCCAGGCTCTGAGCTAGTGATCAGCACAGAGCCTGATATGGGGCTCAAACCCATGAACTGTGAGATCATGACCTGAACCAAAGTCGAACGCTCAACTGACTGAGCCACCCAGGCGCCCCAATAAATATTTAAAAATATGTCTAAAAAATGGGATTGATAAATTCCCTTTCATTCATCCATGCTTTCATTCATTCCATTTTTGTCAGAGTTCTCACAGGCATCCACGGCCTGGTATCAGTGACCAGCGTCAGCACAGTTACTGCCATGGTGGCTTGTGAAGATTAAGCGGAAATGTATTCACACAGCACTGTGACTGGTGCATAGTAGGTGCTTAGAAAGCATGGATTCTTTGCCCACGTCTACGTCTTCTAGCCAAACTCAGTAGTATCACTCGCTCATTTCCATATTCATTCTCACCTCCCAAGAGACCCTGCTCATCCTTCCCATCTCATTGCCTCTAAATAGAAGCCTGTCCCTTTGGATCTTATCACCCCATTTGATTTTCTTCATAGCCTTTTCCAATTTCTAAACTTATCTTTAAAGTATTTTTCCCTTTTACCTCCGTGTCCCTGTCTGAAGGCTTCATGAGAGCATGGGACCTGTTTCCTCTATTTGCTAAGCCCGCAGCACCTGGAAGGGTGCCTGGCACACAGAAGTGCTCCACAAATAGGGAGTGAAGTTACTGAGCGCCAGGTGTCTTTTCCCTCTGGGCAGCCCCCTGCAGAGCCAGTCCTGAGAGCAGGGGCTCAGGGAGCTTGGGGAGTGATATTCTTGCGTGGCACCCACTGGGTCTTCCCGCTAACTGGCTGCCCTGGAACCTGCTTCGCACAAAGGTCTATAGCGCGGAGAGGTATTGGCTGTGACGTCAGCATGCTTTGTCCGCCAACGCTCCGTCCTTAAAGACCGGCCTATAAATACAGGGACACAGATCCTGCATTTCCTGCATTATGCTTCTGAGTAAAACCCTGTTTTTCTCTGCCTACTACTCTGGCCTCGCAGGAAGATCGCTAAGTGCGGAGGAGCACACATTCAGAACATGATAGTTCCCAAATTTCACTTCTCCTCCAGAATGACATTGATTCTATACACCGCCCCCAAGAGGGAGGGGCCACCTACTCATTTTACCGAGCCAGGTGACTTGCTCATGTGACACAGCAAATCGGTGGTGAAGTGGACCTCTGACTATAAATCCACACCTTTCTCTTGAATTTCCATCTCTTGGCATGAGATGGGACTATTAACTTGTGTGTGTTCAAGTTGGAAGGTAAGGCATGCAAAGGAAAGGAAAAATAAAATGGTCATTTTATTTTATTTTTTAATGTTTTATTTATTTTTGAAACAGAGAGAGACAGAGCATGAGCCGGGAGGGGCAGAGAGAGGGAGACACAGAATCAGAAGCAGGCTCCAGGCACTGAGCTGTCAGCACAGAGCCCGACGTGGGGCTCGAACCCACGAACGTGAGATCATGATCTGAGCTGAAGTTGGAGGCTTAACCAACTGAGCCACCCAGGCGCCCCTCATTCTATTTTTTAAAGGTTTATTTTTCAGAGAGAGAAGGGAAGGGGCAGAGAGTGGGAGACAGGGGATCTGAAGCAGGTTCCACATTATCAGCACAGAGCTCAATGTGGGACTCAAACCCACTAACCGGGAGATCATGACCTGAGATGAAGTAGGATGCTTAACAGACTCAGCTACCTAGGTGCCCCTAATATGGTCATTTTAAAGGATTTATTAGAAAAGTATTAGAGGGAGAATGCATGTTGAAAGACTAAGAACTGTGTCCAATTTACTCTTTTAGGTGGAAAAATACTATGTGCTCTCTATATTGTATCAGGAACTGACTTTAGGTAATGCTATCTGTCAAGAAAGAAATTTTTAAAACTTTTAAGCAAGCAATCATGGAATGTTTTTACTTGCCTTTTAAGATAGAAAGTGGAAACTTTGAAGGGAATGCAAAATTCCTCACCAGATTTGACAGAGCTTGAAAAAAAAAAGGGCTGAGATGGAAAAAATTTTCAACACACTTTTGAATAGATCACTGTTATTAGGCAATTCTATATTCAAGCATACTGCCTCCAAAACTCATTCAATGGGCATGATAATCTAGCAAAATAGGGATACTTCTCTCCCATTTTAGGGGATTCCCTCCATTTCTCTCTGACTTGAGCTGAACAAATCTGAAGTGATTTGTTGAATAAGTGATTAAGTGGCAGGGCCAGAATTTGAGATGCTCTTTCACCTGACCATTTGGGTAAAAGTGTAGTCGGCCAAATGGAATAGACCCAGCCCTTAGCTCTGGGTTCACAGTGTAGATTTGGTGGTTGCCTTTCGGAAGCATGGACTAGAGGGCATGCAGAAGTGACTCAGAGGATGTCAGGATGAGAGTTTCAGGGGCACCCACGTTCTTCCGTAGGATGTGTTTCACTTTAGCAACATTCCATTGTAAAGCATTTGGTTATATCGACGTGGTATTTACAATCTGGAGAGTGTATGCAATACACATGTGCATATGAATGGATACAGGTGAATCCAAGCGCACATGCATGCATACGCACACATGCACACACAAACATGCATGCACATACGGACACACGGATGCACACTCAAGATCAAACTGCTTCATAAATTATTTATTTTTATTTCCTTAGGGTGGTGTCAATTCTTAGTAGTTCATAGTTTTTAGGGGGGAAGCAGCCCAACACAGAGTAGTGAAATTTAAATTTTCAACACTCTTTAATGAAAATGGGAACTGATATGGAAAAAATGCTCAATCTAAAACATATAGGGAGTACTTTGTTCACTCAAATTTATCTCACAATTTCAAATAAGAGCAATTGCTTATGCTAAAGTTAGTCAATCAGGGCAACAAGGCAGTTTCAGCAAATTCACAATTTGAATCTGACGCTTATAAATGGCTATCATACATCGGCCTCAGCATCCTGTCTAGTGCCATATTTTGTTTCATAGTTTAGTTGTTCAGTGTTCAGAAAGTTTCAATTCCTATGGAGAATTAGCTACAAATGGCACTTTTTTTTTTAGCTATGACGTTTTTCCTTTTTTTTTTTTTAGAGAGATGTGACATAACATGTTTTCATGAGTCATATTCTACCCAACATTGTACTAAAGCAAAGCCGGACAGATGGCCAGAAAGCCGACTGCCCTACTCATGCTGTGCTAGGTCCGTGCAACACCCACCCACTTGACAGAGGAGATTTTGAAAGGAAGAAGTGATTGAACTCATCTTTGTGGGGCTTTTCGTTTGTTTGTTTTTGTGTGTTTTTTTGTTTTAGACCAAATACAGCCCCACCCCAACGGAAAACCATCAAACTCAGTCAGGCAGAACGTATGTTAAGCAAACCTCCACAAACGTACCTCACATGCGATATATCAGGAGACCGTTTAGCCTGCCCCCAGCACACTGCACGCTGGTGCCAGCACGACAGGGAGGTCAGTGCAGAAAGCATTTTGCCTTCATAACACTAACAACTAAAAAGCATACAGTAGATAATACTCGGATCCTTCGCGGGGGGATAATCAGAGAATTTCCAAAGTTAGATCCACGAGATTAACCTGAATAGTCATCTATAAAAGTATCTTTTTGAAAAGTGATGCATGCGTAAGAGAGGCTTCTAAGCACCGGAGACTAACTCAGGAGGGACAAGGGACCCAGGAAGAGGAGGCAAATACAGCACTGGCGTTGATTTCACAAAGGCTGGTCAGTAGAGAGTGTCTCTCTCAGTTGATTCTCAAAGCCCAAGACTGGTTGTAACCATGGGGGCTTCAGAATCTCTCTAGATGGGGGGCAGCTGGTCTGAGTTACACCCCAGATCAGCACTCCCGTGCTGTCTTCACCCCACTTTGGGCCACTTGGTCTGAAGTACTGCAAGTCTGACCCAAGGGGAAGGGCCACAGGTGTGGAGAAAATGTGAGCCCCGCCTGCTGTGATCTTTAGGACCAGGTGGGTTCATGATGACTTGTTTCTGACATACCAACATGTATGCCACTGGAAGGGGGCCTGCAGGTGGAATGCTCAACATCAGCTTGCCCCAGAAGCCTGACTCAGAAGTAGCTAAGAGGGTTTTCTATCCTGGGGGTGAGTATTGAATACAAGGAACTTCAGGGGCAGGGATTTTCCTTTTTGCCTCAGCAACAGTTAACATTAATGAGGAGCTGCTGACAGAGTCAGTCTTTCCAGATGCATTCTGCTGTCATCAGTAACCGAAACCTCTCAGAGCCTCTCAGGTCAGTGATGTCTGCCAGGATACCATTGCTCGCAGGGCAAGTCGGGGCCACAGATTTTTCATGGGAGATGATTTGCACAAGGTCACACTGAGGCACTGCTGGAGTCTCGTCCCTGGCCTTCTTCCTCTGTCCTGTCGTCCAGAAACACACTTTTCAAAAGTCGGTCAATGTGAGCAGCACATTGAGTGTGTCCCCCATCACGTCACCTTCATGGCGCCACGGGTCGCTGTGAAGGCCGCCATGTTTGGGCAACTGCTCCAGCCACTCTTTAATCTGCTTTTCTACTAAAGAAATGTATTCCTTAAAAGTCAGTGGGTGAGTTGATTCTCTTCTGTGTTCTCAGAGTTCATGGCTCGTCCACAAAATGCCTCAGTAACATCCAGCACTTGTCATCGTAGTGATGTCATTAAATATCCACTACATCTTCAAATTCTGCTTCAGAGGCGAGAGAGAGAAGGGCAGCGTGAATCTGTGGGCCTCTTACTGCACCTGCAGCCCGGGCTCAACTTTAATTGTGCCTGTGGAGCCCTAACCTGCCTGGAGGGCATGGTGGTGGGCTGTGAGGAGGCCTCCTCACCCAGGGCTGCAGGCACCTACTGTCCGCCCAGCTGGCCTGTGCTTGCTTGGGAGGCTCCGGCCTCAGGCTGCTCAGGCCGAGGTCTCTGCATTGCTGACTTCACCTCTGCCACCACTCCCTGTGCAGGCTTGTTTTTACCAGCTCACTGAGTCATCTCAGACTATTTGTCAAGTTAAGCCAATCAAGCATCTTGAAAGCACAGTACTGTGCCATTTTGACATTAAATCAGCAACAGCGTTTGACACTTCTTTTTTTAAAATATTTTTTAAAAGTCTTTATTTTTATTTATTTTGAGAGAGAGATAGGAGCAAGTGGGAGAGGGGCAGAGAGAGGGAGACAGAATCCCAAGCAGGCTCTGAGCTGTCAGTGAAGAGCCTGATGCCGGGCTGGAACTCAAGAACCGTGAGATCGTGACCTGAGCTGAACTCAAGAGTCAGATGCTCAACCGACCGAAGCACCCAGGTGCCCCCTGCCCCCATATTGGCATTTCTGAATTGCAAGTATACAATCTAAAGGAAGTCAATGCATAGCTATTTGGGTCAGCTTAGACTCTCATTGTTTAGTATTTTATAGCAGGATTTAATTGTTAAAATAATGACCATCTTAGGAGTGTCAAGATTGCCCAACTTCTTGCGTTTGGGACCGCAGCTTTGAGTTTCAGTTTCACTGTGGGCACTCTATGTGCAGTGGGAAACATGGTAACCTTGTGACCTGTCTGACTGAAATGAATCACAATGGGAGGGGAGACCCCCCAAACTTAACGCAAATCCCGCTGTCACCCTAGAAAAACATGGATGCATTGTGCCACATGATCCTTCATCTGGGGTCACACATCTGGCTTGATAGCTTGATGAACAGGTGATGGCACCTTGATGACACAGCCTGATGACATTTGCACTGAGCACATCTATCTATTCAGCACTTACCCAAGGATGCTGGGTACAGATTTGCCCTAATATAGTCACTCGAACAATTTTTTTTTAATTTATTTATTTTTGAGAGACAGAGAGAGACAGTGCGAGCAGGGGAGGGTCAGAGAGAGAGGGAGACAGAATCTGAAGCAGACTTCAGGCTCTGAGCTGTCAGCACAGAGCCTGATGTGGGGCTTGAACCCACGAACCCTGAGATCATGACCTGAGCCGAAGCCAGATGCTTAACAGACTGAGCCACCTAGGTGCCCCTTCACTTGAACAATTTAATGAAAGCGTAAATATGTCCAAGCTAAGCCTGACTTTTTTCAAAAGGAGCACTTTTAATCATTCTAATCAGTCAGTGAACCCATTTTCCAGGTGTTTGATCATAAATACAGAGGTGGCAAAAGAACCCTTCCCTGGGGGTCTGCAGTGACAAGAATCAACGTGGGAGGGCACAGCAAAGCGCTGGCAGGCCTCAGTGTGCTACGGTTTGGTGAATGGGACAATTGGGTGTGTGCCCTTCTTTTTTATGGCTTTGAAAATTATAAATGTACATTTAAGAATGATTTTTGAGTCAGACTTGTGCAGCACCTCAAACACCACCATCATTTGGAACCACCAGCATAAAGAAAAGGGATTCTTTTTTTGAATCCCAGCTGCTGTCTGTGAGCTCCCTGAAGATGATTCCAGTTCTTTAAAAATCAGTCTTCTCATATCTGAGTTAGGATGGCCATTTGTGGGGTTAATGTAGTGATTCAAGGAAAACAATGCATATAAGATACGTGCCATCAAAGTCCTGCATATGGAGGGCAGCCAGCAAATGCTAATGCACCTCTCCTTGACTTTTTAAAACCCCAGTTTCATAGAATAGAGGTATTGCTAAGGATGTGAGAACTGTAGCAGAAAAAATCGATGCCACGTGTGCTATCAGCCTCCTGGGGTGTTCTGGGACCAGGCAAAGACTGTGCTCAAGAGTGGCAGCTGTCAGCTCTGGCTGTGCATGAATCACATAGGGAGTTCTGAAAAAATGCTGATGCCTGGGCCCTACCCCCAGAGATTCTGATCTCACAGTCTGCAATAGGGATACTGCCTCAGCATTGGCAGTTTTGAGACTTCTCCAGGCAAGTCAGCTGTGTGGTCAGGGATGAGAACCCTTGCTCTAGACTGAGGGCTGTCCATCCTTAGCATTCTACCATGGATTTGGCACAACCCTCCAGGCTCATCTTGTCTCCTTCTCCCAAGTCCTCTACAGGAGTGTAATTTGTTCTCCAAATTATTCCCATGGCCAATCCCCCTGGCAAAGTGCCACTGCCACCATATGCTGTACCATGTGCCTCTCCTTCTTCATTCTGCTGCTGCTTCTACAGCTCCTCCCTGAGCTCCTAAAGCAAGATGCTTGGCACGTTCATCGAATGCCTGGAGGAAAACTCCAAGTGCCTCCTTTAGGCTAAAGCCCAACCTGGCATCCTACAGTGCAGAGGTACATGCTTACCCGGCTTCTGCTCACTCTGCAGGGAGAAGTGACAATTGAGAATGAAAGAGGAAGAGCTATGGGCTTTACACAGCTGGAGGTCCTTTAACATAGCAAAAGGTGGCAGACAAGTCATCACTGGCCACACACTGCACTCCCACCCCCAATCATTCATGAAATGTCTTCTGAGCTCAGCTCAAGGAGGGGGCATTTATCTGTGCCTCCAGGAGACAGAAGAGTATTCACAGGAGAAGTGACACTTCATCTGGGTTTGGAGGAGGTATTTGAGGTTGGTTGGATGGTGGAGGACGTGTGAATAATGACCAAGAGTGATCAGCATGAGCACAAGCATGGAGCCAAACAGCCTCATTGTGAGTGCAGAAATCGTATCATCTGGAAAAGTGATTGGGAGGCCGGTAGTGCAGATGTCAGAGTGGGTCAGGTCATGTTGCAGTAACAAATAGTTTTCACATCTCAGCAGCCAAACACAACACACATCTATAGTTCACTTGTGCTAAAGATAATCATGGGTCAATGGCGGTGGGGAAGGTCTTCTCTATGTTGTCCTGAAGGTGATGGACCCTCTTCTGCTTGGATCATCATTCACAGCAGCAAAGGGATAGGAAGTGATGAATGGACTGAGTTTCATGGGTTTCTGTGACACTCCCATTCACCTTTCATTGGCCAAAGCCAGCCACATGGCCTTGAATAATTTGAAGACAGTGGGAAAGTGTAATCCTTCCATAGGTGCAAACAAAGAGGAACTGGAGGCATGGGTGAATAACTTTAATGGCCACCACAGGGAGGAAGGACCTTAAATGTTTCACTAGGGAGCTGGGATTTGATCTTGAAGGAATAGGGGCCAAGGTTTGTAAGTGGGAGAGCCATGGTTAGAAGCATAGTTACATGAAACAGGGGTGGAGAAGAACACTTTTTCCTTTGGGCTGTAGAGCCTTTTCCTCTCTTTCTGCTTTTTAGATCTGTCTGTCTGCATAAAAGTCACAGTATTTATGTGTTCTCTGCTTTTTGGTGAGCTTAGCAGAAGAGACTGCCCTCTTAGCACTTACTCTGCAGTTTTGAGGTTCCACGCAATTCAGGGGATTGTTGACAGCCTACTTGCCCCCACGTCTAAGCCCTGTCCTCCAGCCTGGCTTTCATCAAAAGAAACAAAGCTGATGTGTTAATAACCATCTGGCTTTTGAACCTATTTCTCAATAGGTTCTAAACTTGGTGAAGAAAGGGGCTTTCTCAGACTCCAAGATGGATTGGAAGGACAGAGAGAAAAAAGAGAAAGGAAAACCAATAAGTGAACAGAGCCTGGGCAGAGCCAGGGCCGGGGGGTGGGGGGGTGGGGGGGCGGGAAGGGAGGTAAAAAAAAAAAGTGTGGAGGAAAGGAAGAATTCATGAGAGAGATTTCAGACTGGGCAGAATGTGAGAGTGAGGAGGAAGAGCCCAGGATCTTAGGTGCCCCAGGCTTCAATGCCAAGAGGCTAAGGAGTAAGACCCTGGCAAATTACTTTACCTTTCTCTGCTTTGTTGATCAACTCTAAAATGAGAGCTAATTAATAGAACCCAAATTATAGCATTCTCTTGAGAAATAAAGTGGGGTGAATTCAGGGTAAGTGTTCAGCATAGTCTCTTGACATATGAAGCCCTCGATAAACAGTTTTGTCAATTATAGTTTTGCATATGGGAGTTACAGCTGATTTGGGTTCAATGTGTCTCAAGATATTTGGACTCCTTAAAATTAAAAGGCCATGGGTTGCTTCAACTAGTCTCCTTACCTTTTGCTTCTTGTCCATAAAATCAAATTCCTGTTGATAAAGAGATTTGGTGACTTAGTACAAATGAACAGAATGAATACATTTTCTCCTATCTTTCTGCTTTTTTCCTTTCTGTAGTTCACATTCTATTTTTTCTTGGAACTTTAATAAACTTTTTCTTATTTTCATTTCACTAGACTGATTTTCATTATCATTATAATTTCTAGTTCATTCAGCCTCCTCATGTTGGCCCAGGTCACAATCTTTCCATGGCTTTGCAATGGATGATTATGACATTTGCTGGTGGTGGTGATTTGGGGGAGATAAAGTATGACGGTCTACAAGATTATTTTTTGCCCTCCACTGGAATATAGCATGTATTTTTTTTTAACATTCACCAAAATGCGAGTGGAAAGAGATGTATTTTCACATCAGAATTTTCATTTTAAAAATTCTATGGATATTTACCTTTCATGGAGGGAATTTTTCTTTAATTCATACACCACGGTTTTATTTTATTGTGCCCTACAGGTTCTTATGGATGTGAATCTGAGACTCTGGATAAAAGCCAACATTCCGTTTGTGGGGCTGGAAATGATTTTGTGGGCTACCTTAAGTTCAGGTCCCTGGAAGAAGTCTTTGAGATGGTAGATTGTGTGCAAGAATTATGCTGAGTAATGCAAGGAAGGCGCAAATCTACAAGGAAGTGAGAGACCTTGGGTTGGGCTGAGAGGGGTGATGGGAAGAAATGCAGTTACAACAGTGGGAGCTTGGGAGGTGGTGATCCCAAGGGGAGCTTGGGAGCTGGGATGGCCCTGCAGAGATGCCCTAGATTGAGGTAAGGGGTCTTTGGATCTCCCCATCAACCAGTAGTTAGATATGGCCACATTAAGGAAGAAGACAAATATCAGGTCAAGTGGCTCTTTTCAGTGGAGAATGATTCCTGGAAGGGGATACATCTCTGAGCTGTCAGTACCAGCATTCCCAGTACTATCACTCACTGAGGGCAATGAGTACCTTGGTCCTGAAGGGGGAACCTGGATGGAGCACCCCAGTAAAGGCGATGTGGGGCATTTCTTCATAATTATAACATCATTGGGACTGCTAGAAAATGTTGACTGAATTCTTTTTCTCTGTGTGTGATATTATTAGTTTCTTAGGGCTGCTGAAACAAAGTAACACAAACTTGGCCACTTAAAACAAAAAATTTGTTGTCTCACAGTTCTGAGGCTAGGAGTCCAAAATCAAGTTGTTGGCAAAGCCATGCTCTCTCTAAAGGCCCCGGGAGATGATTTTTCCTTTTCTCTCTCCTAGCTTCTGGGGGTTGTCGGCAATTTTTGGGGTTGCTTGGCTTGTAGATGCTTCATCCCAATCTCTACCTGTGTCATCACATGGCATTTTCCTTGTGTGTCTCTGTGTCCAAATTTCCCTCATTTTACAGAATACCAGTCATTGGATTCGGTTGCACCCTAATCCATTATGACCTTATTTTAACTAGTTACTTTTGCAAAGGCTCAACTTCCAAATAAGTAATAGCTATAGGTTCCAGGGGTTAGAAATTCAATATGTTTTTTTTGAGGGGTGTGGACAATTCAACCCATAGAAGCCACTATTCGAGTAATTATATTGACCAGACTGCATCACCCTATCTTGCTCATAGAGGTATACCATTAAAGATACCTTCACTTCCACTGTCCTTTATCAGGTCTAATTATCTCTTTCCTGGATTATTGCAATAGTGTCTCTGGTGTTTATCCAGTCCCTTATCTCCATCTGCCTCCTCATTACCCGAAGGGACCCTTTTAAGACCCAGTTTTGATCATGTAACTATGCTACTCAAAACCCATCAGTGGTTTTCAGTTACTTACATCATGAAATACACACTCTTTAGTTTGATATTCGAGGTCTTGTGTTACCTGCTCTTCTTGACCTATACAGCTCATCTCTGCTTTGTGTTTGCTTTGAACTTCATACTTAAAAATAGTAAGTTGCTTCTGTATGCCTAACACATAATAGGCACTCAATAAATGGCAATTGTCTCTCTTCCTACACTTTGCAAAGACTTTCCTCCTCCAATGATCTAATGGAATTTCCACATTCACCTGGTAATGTAGGTATTTTCATAGGTAATAGTTGTAGTTGACGAGGATACTGAAAGTCAGAGAGGAAAAATAACTAACCAGCTAATGGTGAAGCCAGGAGTCATACTCAGATTTGTGACTTCCAGTACGGAGGCCTTTCTGGTGTCTCTGCAGTTCATACTGACAAACTTGACCTTCCATATATTTAAACTTGTTGCCTGTTTCTCATACAATTTCTGTGCAAGCTGCAAAGATTAAATAAGGGGGAAAGATCTCTCCTATGTTACACCAGGAGCAGAAATAATTGTGGAGGAAGAAATAGACTCTCACAAATTGGGATACAGTGAACATTTAAAGTAAAAATGCATCTGAACTTGGGGAGACTATATTGCTTTCATAACATCTCCCTTATTAAAAGATAAATGCATCTTAGTAAATGCCCCCTTACTGAATATCAGGTAGGCACAGTTGGCCCCAGGGATTGAATAAAAGCATCAGGTGATGTCTATGTTTCTTTAAGATACAGCTGTGTGAGTCAGAGGTGCTATGCCAGGTGTTACAGAGGTTCCCATGGCAACCTCATCTTTATTTTGCTTCCTGAATAGCACTGTTAAATGGTAACTTTGAGTCAACATCCATTCAATATTCTCCATTTTAAAGGTTCTCTTCCATTGTAAGCTGCAGTTACACATCTCCAAGTAGAGAGGGGGAATTGAACAATTTCTGGAGGAATTGGGAAAATGTAGACCCTTTTTCTGATTTGAACTATTTACCTTGTCCTATTATTATTATTACTGAAATGATCCTAGGCTCACTTTATTCTCAACTTGGTTTTTCCTTTCTAGAAGCAGTGGAAGACACTTTGGACCCTCATTCTCATGAAGGAGACATTTCTAGAAATTATATCCAGAAAAAACAGATTAGGCAACTGAGGTAGAAAATATTGCAATGTTTGGGCAATAAAGTGGGAATATATACAAAGCTGGAGTAAGAGTGGCAGTAAGTGAGGTCATGTTTCATATTTTGCAGACCATGGGAAGGGGTTGAAATGGATTAAACGTGGAAATTGCTCAGTCCTGGGTGAATTGCCCATTCTTTCTAATAATACCATAGGAGAAAAACTTGGCAAAGGACTTCTCATTGACCAAGATCTTCCACAAAGATATCTTTGTAGACAATTGCATGCTGTTCTTCTTGGTCAATATTTTCTTTTAAGACTGGCCCTTCATGTCTTTTAAGTGAATTGTAGCCATTAGACTCCAACTGAGACAAGGACAGGGGACAGGGATAGGGATGAGGAACCAGAAAATCTGATTCTTGTTAGAACTCGGTTGCTCATTGGCTGTGTGGTTTGGGTAAGTCACTCAACTTTATTTATAAAATTGAATTAATAATATTTCTAGACTCTGACCTTTTAAAGTAGCATTAATAGATATTCATCCAAGGATATCATATTTGCATTTTTTTGTACATAGACAAACAGTCAGCAAGGGCATTCATTCATTCATTCATTCACCAAGAACAGGGGAACAGTGGTTAGTGCTTGCAGTCAAGACTGGCAGACCTGGGTTTGTCTTCACCTCTTAAAGTCTGTTTCTTTATTTTTTTTAGTTAAAAAAATTTTATTTTCACATTTATATATTTTTGAGAGAGACACACACAGAGTGTGAGTGGGGGATGGTCAGAGAGAGGGGGTGACACAGAATCGGAAGCAGGCTCCAGGCTCTGAGATGTCAGCAGAGAGCCGGACGCAGGGCTTGAACCCAAGAACTGTGAGATCATGACCTGAGCCAAAGTTGGCTACTTAACTGACTGAGCCACCCAGGCACCCCTGTTTTTTTGTTTTTAAATTGAGACCAAAAATAGTAACTTCCAGAGGGATACTGGGAAGAGTAAATAAGGTGATGTACATAAAACATACGGCACAGTGCCTTCTCATCTCAAGTGCCCAGTGAACCTTTGTTGAATGACGACTGGGAACATCTATTTGAGCAGCAACTTCGTTCAAGGCTCTTTTTGAGGTACTGATGTAAGAGAGGACTCAGACATGATCCAGGCCCGGCGACAGCCTGCTAGTCCTTGCCCTGGTCACTGACTCGGCCGACAGCACTGAGCGGCCTGCCCCAGTGACACTTAGGTTATCTGCAAATGTTCTTAATATGAGCAGTGCTGCATGAACATCTTTGAGTATAAGCTTTCAGTTCATTCCAGATTACAGATCCTTAAGCTAAATTTCTGGGTGTGGATTGGTGGGTCCCAGGGTGTAATGCACACCACCCCAGAGGAAGGGCTGGGGGTACTGAGAGTGCTAAAAAGGGCAAATGGCACTTGACCTGAGCAGGTGGAAAAGGACAGTGACTAAAGTCTTCTGGTTGTATGTGAAAGGATGAGGTAACATAACCAAGAATAGTGGGAGACAAGCACTAGGATCATTGCCATTTTAAAGATGGGGAAGCAGAGACAGAAGAGGCCTGGAAATCTGTGCAATGTTCCATAGTGAGCATGGAGTGGAACTGACATCCTATCTAGGGTTCTTTAATTCTGCTCACTGTGTGGCTGGGGAGACAGGTAATGATGAGTAGATGGCAAAAGGAGGAAACGGGAAAGGAAATTCCAAACAGAAGTAACAGCATGCACAAAGATAAGAGGATCTTAAAAGTCAGTTCTGGAAACGTAGGAGACAGTTATTGTTGTGCATAGTAGGAATAGTCCCCACTAGAACACTTCTGGAGAACTGCTAACTGTCTCCAAATTATTTAAAACTTGGTTCTGAGGGACACCTGGGAGGCTCAGTCAGTTAAGGGTCTGACTTTGGCTCAGGTCATGATCTCATGGCTCATATATTTGAGTCCCACGTGGGGCTCTGTGCTGACAGCTCAGAGCCTGCAGCCTGCTTCAGATTCTGTGTCTCCCTCTCTCTCTGCCCCTCTCCCACTTGTTCTCTCTCTCTCTCTCTCTCTAAAAAAGAAATAAACATTAAAAATAAATAAATAAATAAACATTTAAAATTTGGTTCTGAAAATCCCAGCAAAAAGCCACTTTATTCCTTTGTTGTTCAGATAAATTGAGACAGGTACTTTGAAAAATGCAAGATTCTACAAAAGTATGAATATTTATTACTATTGAGGACAAACTGGAAGAGATTCAATTTATACTCAATTTAATTAATTTACTTTGACTCGCCCATATGGTTCTCACACTAGCTGCTAGCATGCTCCTGGCTGGTGAATAATTATTTTGTAGAGGGGGTGTCCATGGCTCGCCTGGCGCATGGCTCAGTGCTTTATGAACAGTGTTTCTAATCCTTTTAATTATGTTCCCAGGTAAATGTTTTCAACTCCAGCCCACGGATAGAGAAATTAAGCTCGGGCATGCTGGATAGTTTTCCCCATGGCCTGGTGGTGCTCCCGTTGGAATCCACCTCAATCTGCTGTCAGGACAAAGGGTGTGGTAGTGTGGGGAACAGAGGAAATGGCCCACATTCTTATAGAAAAGACTGAGGTGTCTGACTTCTCCCATGAGCTCACAGCTGCCTCTCTGCCCCTCACTTACACCAGAAGACTAGCTATCCTGATCCTCACATTTTCCACACTAACTTCCCCGCACTGCACGTCCTGGACAGTCCTCCAGCACTGCCGCGCTCACATCTCTACCTGCCCTCCAGCCGCCCAGATGGCCAGTGGGAGAGCTGGGGTGCCTAATCAATGCCACTCTCCTGCCTCCAGCCCTCTGATCATGTGTTTCCCTCCACCGAGACCACCTCTTCTCTCTGTTGTCTGTTGAAACACTGTAGGGCAGGAGGCGTCAGACCTTCTCTGAACCTTTTGCTGCCCCTTTCTGAAGTCTCCCTTATTATCATTGACTATGGATGCTTCTTAAAGTGTCCACCTGTCTATTCCTTGAAGGAACAAATGTGTTCTGTACCCTCGGCCGAGCACACAGAGGAGGTACATGTTAGATAAATATAAAATGCCACATTCTATCTTTGTGGCTGGACTCAGTCACTTCCTTATACTTGGGCCGGATTTGTCCTGTAAGGTGAAAATACTGAGGCTTGCCACATAGTGCTTACACAATGGATCCAGTCAGATTGGTCTTGATGATTCTTCAGGGTGAGAGAGTGGTAGGTAGCATTGGCGGAGGGAGCTAGAAAATCAGTGACTGCTGTCCACTGGGACTTTGAGTGCACTAGGACCAGCCACCTCATCCAACCTGGGGTAGGAGGTATCCCAGACGTCCAATTCTCAGGTTGAATGACAAAGGAGCAGAATATGTTAAAGGGATAGCGGGGAGGGATCCATGAACATTTGAGGTGGAGAAAACAGCATTATGAAGGAGCCCTGGGAGGTAGATCTTCCTGGTGCATTTGAACTACTTGATGTCGCTAACAGCAAACTAGAAGGTAGATCAGATAATGCTAAAGAGCCTTGAAAAACTCTGATCTGATAGATGGAACATTTCTTATACCTCTCCCATCAACAATTTCAAGTACAAAATGGATTATAGAAAGGAGTGAATACTCTCCATCATTTACAAATACCCTTGCAAAGTTTTCATGGGGCTGATGTCTTTCTCAGGTTTTGAGCTTGAAGATCTTGTGTAAATGACTAGTCAGTTTAGTATCTCTAGAGGGCTGGACTCATTAAGCATTCTGAGGGAAATAAGATATTCCTAATTGACATCATTGCTCTCATATCCTAGCTTATGTATTTGGACCACTTAAAAAAAAAATGAGATTATGCATTTTTGCTCCAGGATCTCAGGGTAAGTAGAAGTGTTGAATGCTGATGCTTTCAAAATAACTCCAGAATCACACTTGCTTTAAGACAGAAACCATTTCCTATTCAATTACATATTATGAAAGATGTCCTTCGTTTCTGCCACTGGGGATGCTTGGTTAAAGCTGTTTATTTCCAGGCAAATGTGGCGAGCAACCATCTGCTCCTTCCTGGTTCTTTTCAACATCTTGCACTTTTTTTTTTAAAGATTTTATTTTTGAGTAATCTCTACACCCAACATGGGGCTTGAACTTACAGCCCTGAGATCAAGAACTGTCTGCCCCACAGACTGAGCCAGCCAGGCTCCCCAACATCTTGTGCTTTTAATCTTCACAATGGCCATAAGAACTGCTTCTTACCTCTGGGTGCCGTAGCAGGGTCACTTTGGAAGTGACAGATTTGGGACTTGAACTCAGGTCTGTGCAACACTGTGCCCATTGCTCTTTCTGCCATGTTCCTCTCATAGCGGACATTGTTTTACTTGCCCACAATGTCCCTTTTCCTCCAGCAGCAGAAACTGGATTTCCCTCTGAGGACCCATCTCTCTTTCATTCTCCAGTCTGTTCATTTTGGTCCAGCTGATTCTAAAATTCAGCCCTACAGGTGGGCATATGTCCTATGCCAGGTCAATCAGGGTCTCATGTGTCACTTGGCCGTGGGAATTGGCTCAGAGATTGTCCTGTGATCCAGGCCAGGGCACTGAGACACAATTCTTAGATTTTGATGAAACCACTGGAAAAGAGAAATTCTTGGGATGCCTGGGTAGCCCAGCCGGTTCGGTGTCCGACTTCGACTCAGGTCATAATCTCAGTATTCGTGGGTTCAAGCCCTACATTGGGCTCTGTGCTGACAGCTTGGAGCCTGGAGTCTGCTTTGGAGTCTGTGTCTCCCTCCCTTTCTCTGCCCCTCCCCTGCCTGCACTGCCTCTCTCTATCTCTCAAAAATAAACATTACAAAATTTAAAAAAAAGGGAAGTTCTTTTCCACTGAATTGTTAGTTGTAGAGATACTGTAAGCCTTGAGATGCCAGCCCACACAGAGGATTTGGCTGAAGATGGCACTAGCACAGAGGGAAATCAAACCAGGAGGTGGGGAATAAGGTGCCCAACCTGTTTTGTTTGCCTGGGATTTTAGCATTGAAAGTTCCCATCACAAGAAGCCCTCATTCCCCAGCAAACTAAGATTGCTGGTCACCTTAGTGGAGAAAGACACCACCTTCTCCACTAAGTTTTGGTATAATTTTTTAATCTTATGGATTGAACCATGCCTGACACCTGAGTACAAGTGGACTTTTCTGTTACATTTAAGCCAATACATTTCCTTTTCTGCTTAAACCAGATTGTGTTGGTTCCTACCACTTGTAATTGAGAGAATCCTAATTAATACATGGCACCAAATTCAAGGTTTGGAACCTTCTCATAGGAGCCTTGAGGTTTTTTAAGAAAACAAGGGAAGACAAGATACAGAATGTCACCAGGGGGAGTTCAAGATTGTTGCTTTAATGCAAGTACTGTAGGAATTCCAAGGCAAGAAATGCAAGGGAAGAGACTAGGTTTAATTGGATTTTGAATAAAGTTCAAAGCTGGGGTTGCATCAAGAAGGGGAGAGATGGGGGGCACCTGATGGCTCAGTTGGTTTAGCATCCGACTCTTGATTTTGGCTCAGGTCATGATCTCACGGTTGATTTGTGAGTTCCAGCCCTGCATTGAGCTCTGCTGTCAGCACAGAGCCTGCTTAGGATTCTCTCTCCCTCTCTCTCTCTGCCCCTCCCCTGCTCTCATTCTCTCTCTCCTTCTCAAAATAAATAAACAAAAAAACAAAAAAAACAAAAAAAAAGAAGGGGGGAGGTGGAGAAAAAAGAGCTCACTGAAAAACAACAAAAACTGTTCAATGAAGAATAATGTTTCTCCCTAGCAATAACATTGATACAAATTGCATACATTCATTCTACTTTGAGGTTCCTAATTCAAGAAGATAGTCACCAAGGTTTGTGAGCTGTTTTTCATTTGAACATCAGTTATAAATCTGAACAGGCTGTCCGAAATGGTGTGTGCCTCTGCTTTTGCATGGAATTCTACCAGCCCTTTCCTTCTGTCATGAACCAGGGGTGCTCAGTAGAAGCAGTTAACAAAGAAGATAGGATCTTGGAAAGTCATCTGTGGAGGTGGGAGGGGTCTGAGAGGAAATCCTGGCGCTGAAAGGATTAAAAGCTCTTGAATCTCACATCCAGCCTGAGGTTTGTGAGATTTGGATTCAGATGGGTTTGAACTCAAAATCACACATGAACTGTATGATCTCGGATAAATTATTTGTTTTTTTCTGAGCTGAGTTTCCTTACCGGTCAAATAAATAAGGATATGTATGCTGTGTTTTCCAGTGAGATCCACTGTGCTTGGCCACAGTGAGAGTTCCTTCCAATATTCTCCCTCACTCATGAGCTGACAAAATGAAGAAACTGATTTTATAATCTCTTTAGGCAGATAGATTCTTCTTGCTTATCTCCAGGGACGGAGATCTCACTATCTGACAAAGCGACTCACGCTGGGACAGTTCAGCTGGTTTGAAATTGTCTCCTTATCTTGAGCCAGCATTTGTCTCCTTGTAACTTCTGACTGATCCAAGTTATGCTCTCTGTAGTTATTTTAGCAAGTTTAAGCCTTTATTCCTTGTGACAGTCCTTCAATATTTGACAATAGCTTTCATGTCAACACCTTCCAGATGAATCTGAGGATCCTGTACAGTAATGATAATTACATTAAAGAGCTCAGGACAGTGTCTGATGTGTGGTAGGTCCTCAGTAGATGACAGCTCATCAGACTTTGGCCAAGAAAGTCCTAGGAGCAAATCTCAGCTCCACCACTTTCTAGATGTGAGACTTGGGGCAAGTTGCTAGTTACTTTTCACCTCAGTTTACTTCTCTATACAATGGGGATAAAAAGCTACTTTAAGAGTTGCTTTGAATTAGTTATACATGAAAGGTACTATCATAATTAATATAAGTCATTCCCTTACATGCCTAAATTTTCCACAGGACTCAAGAAAGACAGAAATCTTCACACTTTCTACAGGACTCAGTACCAAAGGGAACAAACCCCAAATGAAGATGGCATGGAATTTATAAAATGGTGGGCCCAACCCAGGGAAGAAATCATGGGAAGTCTCAGAGTGTCTGGGCTAGTAAAAGACCAGTCTAGATAGGTGCAAGAAGAGGGCCCCTCTAGAAGGGCGGGCTCCTTGAAAGCGGAGTCTTATTAGTATATTTAATGTGATGGAGCTTTAGAAATTTTTACAACAAATTGCAAGCAGTAAATAAGGGTCACTAGAAACTGTAGAGACAACATAGACCTGCACAAGAAAGAAAATATAGTCACCTTTTTAAGGGCACAATTTGATGAGTTTTAACAAATATGTATACTGGTGTAAACACCACAATCATGTTGTACAACATTTCTCTCATCCCCTGAAATATCCCTCAGGCCCCTTTGTGGTAAATCGCCATGCCCACCCAGGCCCCAGCCAACCACTGATCTGCTTCCTGTCACTATAGATTTGCCTTTCTCAGAATGCCATACACGTGAAATTATATAATGTCTACGTGGTTATGTCTAGCTTCTTCTGCTCAGCACAACGATTTTCAAGTTCAACTCAAAAATACATACTGATATCATATGTATCAGTAGTTTTTATTGAGTCGGACCATCTCACTGTATGAATATACACAACTGTTTATTATGAATAAATCTGCTACGAGCATTCATGTACAAATCATTGTGTAGCAGAGGTTTTCATTCCTCTTGGGAAAACATTCAGGAGTGGAATGGCTAGAACAAATGACCTGTAGACAGGTAACTTATTTATTATTTAGTTTTTTCCTTAGATTTTTATTTAAATTCCAGTTAGTTATATGGTATAATATTAGTTTCAGGCATACAATATAGTGATTCAACAGTTCCATACAACACCCAGTGCTCATCACAGCAAGTGCCCACTCTACTCCCCATCCCTTATTTCACCCATTTCCCTCCCCCCATAACCATCAGTTTGTTTTCTATAGTTGAGTCTATTTCTTAGTTTGCTTCTCTTCCCAGCCTCCCCACCACCCCCATGTTCATTTATTTTGTTTTTTACATTTATGGCTAACATTTGAAAACAAGAAACTGCCAAGCTGTTTTCCAAAGTAATTGCCAGTACTTGCCAAGTCAACCTTTTTAATTTAACTGTTGTAGTAGGTGTAGTGGTCCCCCACTATGATGTGAACTGAAATTTCCCTGGTGACTAAACCCGGTGAACATCTTCATGTGTTTATTGCACATTCACACATCTTCTACTGTGATGTTTCTGTTTAAGTATCTTGCTCATTTTTATTAGAATGTTTATTTTATAGTTATGGAGTAGTAGAGGTGCCTTATAGTAGTCTTTCAGCTACTATCTATCTATCATTTATTATCATCTATGTATGTATGTATGTATCATCATCATCATCATCTATGTATCTATCTACTTCTAGCCTGCATATTACCATTTCCTTTTCTTACTACTGTCTTTTGAAGAGTGAAGGTTTAACACTTTTATAAAGCCTAATTTATTAAGTTTTTACTTTATGGTTTGTTTCTTGTATCCTAGCAAAGAAATTTTGGCTCCTGGATATCACAAAGATGTTCTCCTAGGCTTTCCTTTTGTAATTTTGTGGTCTCAGCTCTTCTATAGACACACAGAAATGTGTCTCTTAGTCGGGCTCAGTCGGTTAAGTGGCCAGCTCTTGACTGCGGCTCAGGTCATGATCTCACACCATGGGACTGAGTCTCTCATTGGGGTCTGGGCTGTCAGTGAGCCTGCATTGGGATTTTCTCTCTCCCTCTCTCTGCCCCTCCTCCACTGGTGCTTTCTCTCTCTCTCTCTCTCTCCCAAAATAAATACATAAACATTTTTAAAAATGTGTCTCTTAGAACAGCAAGCTATTGACTCTCAAACACGAAGGGTGGAACTGGGCATTTCAAATGGCCCTGGGTGGAAAGAGATATGGTGTCTGAGCAGTAATAGTGACAATTTTATCAAAATAGCCTTCCAAATGTCAACTGTTTCGTGGTAATGCTGTTTGAAAAAATGTTCACTAGAGAAAATTAGAGATAATTTTGTACTACAAAGTCTGTCACACAGTGGACACTTTTTGGGAAGAATGAATGGATGAGTGAATGAATGCATGCATGCAGACGGTGATGAGACAGGAAGTTTTCCAAATATGGTTAGATTTCTGTTGCTTATGTTTTGAATATCTAGCAAAATGTAAAAGAGAGGGTAGGGCTTTGCAATTTAATTTTAATGATTTCAGTTAAAACTGTTGGGCTTCTTAAAGGAAGCTTTTGGAACGCAAAGTGTTCATCTCAGGAGTAAGTGGCACTAAAACTTACTTACTCAAGTTGTCCAGAGAAAGACATTTAGCTCCAACCCTGCATCCTGAGAAAGGACTGTGGTTATTAAAATGAACATAACTTCATACACATGAATTAATTGGTTCCACATGGTTTTGCTGGAGCCCTAATGGTGAGGCAAATGTTATCCATTTTTATTTAAAATGCCTGTCAATCATGACCCCATGACATAAGTTGGGTCTTGAGGTTCTGGGTGACAAAAAGCTCTGTTCTGTAAACCTTGAAGTCTTTTCTTAAAAACAGGAAACCCCAGAGGGGTAATTTCTCTACTTCTTTTCTTTTCCAATACAATTTGATGATATTTACTGAGTGGCTACTTCATCCCAGGATCTGATGGCTGGAGTCACAGAGAGGGGCTGATTCATGGACTCTGCTCTCAGGGGCTCATAATCTAATGGGGAGATGGAGATATAGCCAAGAATCCACAAATTGTCTGAAGCACAAAGAGAGGATGTGCAGAATGTCTTGGGAATAGAGGGAGGAGTAACTCATATTTGCAATTGAGGAAGCCTTCATGGAGAAGATAACACAAGAAGTAGATCTTGAGGGAAGAATGGGGCTTTTAACAAAGAAGAGGAAAAAGAGGGATTTAAAACTTATAGAACAGTAGATCTAAAGGCATAGAAATGCATAAGATGTTTAGAATTTTACAAATCTTGGGGAGGTTTTGTGTGGTCTCTGGTCTTAAGGGTTGTGAGGTCTCTGCTGACACCTGAATGACTTGAGGTTAGGACTCTGGTGCTAACTCTGAAAAAAAAAAGTAAAACGTCAATGTGGGGTCAACAAAATCAGCTTCTCTGGTTTCAGGTTCTTTCTAAGAAAATCTATCTCAAAATAGGGTATGGGACCCATTTCCTAGATAGGTGATCAAAAGAAGGGCACATAGTGAGGCTTTGTAAGGGGATATTTGTCTTTTATCCTTTATTTTTTCTGTATTAAGCATCTTGAACACTTGAGATGCTTGGTTTCAAGGATGCACATAATGTTTACATTCATCTTGAATGTTTTAGATGCAAGTGACAGAAAGCCCAGTTCAAACAAGCTTTTGTTTACAAAAGCTGGAGGTCACTGGAGAGCCACCTTAGAAGCTGCTTTCAGCGCCCATGAACTATATCCAAGAGAGAATGTTCAAGCCAGACAACCAAGCAGGATGACCAACTCACTTTTGGAGCCAGAAGAATCCCAAATATAGACAACAGGAGGTGGGGGAGATTGGAGGTCACTCAGAATATGTAGAACATCTTTCTCAATCTAACAGAAACAGAAGGAAACAAACAAGAAATGAAAGAAAGAGTTGAAATATCTACTCCTTCTGGGAAACCTTCCCAGGCTCTGCCTTCCTCCTTTAGGAAAATGGCTTGGCTCTCTTTATGGGGACCCATGACCCTTGGGCTTGTTGTGACCCTGGTGGAAGTAGAGCACATATCTCCCTGTGTTAGAAGGGTCTGTTCTGTTGTGTCTCCACCATCATCCTAGGGGCTGAGCACTGTGCCAAGCACAGAACATAGTAGTGATCACAAGACAGACAAGGTCTCATTCCACATGATATCCCAGTCTGATGGGAGAGGAAGTCATTAATGCAATAATTACAAAACAATTGGCTTTTTAAATTGAGGTAAGTGTCATGAACCCCAAGTTCAGGTACAATAAAACAGGGCTTGAATCTTATAGCACTTAGCAAATGCTTGTTACAGATAAGTATGAAATTAAAACAGAATCATTTAAAAAATAATTTCGATGGATTCCTGTCTCACATGCAGGTCCTTCAACCATTTTGAGTTTATTTTTGTGTATGGTGTAAGAGAGTGGTCTAGTTTCATTCTTCTGCATGTTGCTGTCCAGTTCTCACAGCACCAACTGCTAAAGAAGCTGTCTTTTTTTCCATTGAATACTCTTTCCTGCTTTGTCAAAGATTAATTGCCTGTACATTTGTGGGTCCAGTTCTGGGTTCTCTATTCAATTCCATTGGTCCATGTGTCTGTTTTTGTGCCAATACCATACTGTCTTGATGATGACAGCTTTGTAATAGAGGCTAAAGTCTGAGAATGTGATGCCTCCCGTTTTGGTTTTCTTCTTCAATATTACTTTGGCTATTCAGGGTTTTTTTTTTGTGTGTGTGTGTGTGGTTCCCTATGAGTTTTAGGATAGTTTGTTCTAGCTTTGAGAAGAATGCTGGTGCAATTTTGATTGGGATTGCATTGAATGTGTAGATTGCTTTGGGCAATAATGACATTTTCACAATGTTTATTCTTCTGATCCATGAGCATGGAATGTTTTTCCATTTCTTTGTGTTTTCCTCAACTTCTTTCATAAGTTTTCTATAGTTTTTATTGTGCAGGTCTTTTAAATCTTTGGTTAGGTTAATTCCTAGGTATTTTATGGTTTTTAATGCAATTGTGAATGGGATCAGTTTCTTGATTTCTCTTTCTGTTGTTTCATTATTGGTGTATAAAAATGTAACTGATTTCTGTATGTTGATTTTGTAACCTGCAACTTTGCTGAATTCATGGATCAGTTCTAGTAAGCTTCCAGAGGGGTCAGTCGGGTTTTCCATGTAGAGTATCATGTCATCTGTGAAAAGTGAAAGTTTGACTTCATCTTTGCCAATTCTGATGCCTTTTATTTCCTTTTGTTGTCTGATTGCTGATGCTAGAACTTCCAGCACTATGTTAAACAACAGTGTTGAGAGTGGACATCCCTGTCTTGTTCCTGATCTCAGGGGGAAAGCTCTCAGTTTTTCCCCATTGAGGATGATATTAGCTGTGGGATTTTCATAAATTGCTTTTATAATGTTTAAGTAAGTTTCTTCTATCCTGACTTTCTTGAGGGTTTTTATTAAGAAAGGATGCCGTATTTTGTCAAATAGTTTTTCTGCATCTATCGACAGGATCATATGGTTTTTATCTTTCCTTTTGTTAACATGATGTATTACATTGATGGATTTGCAAATACTGAACCAGCCCTGTAACCCAGGAATGACCCACTTGATCATGATGGATAATTCTTTTTATATGCTATTGAATTCGATTTGCTAGTATCTTATTGAGTATTTTTGCATCTGTATTCATTAAGGATATTGCCCTATAGTTCTCTTTTATTGTTGGGTCTCTGTCTGGTTTGGGGATCAAGATGATGCTGGCTTCATAGAATGAGTTCGGAAGTTTTCCTTCTATTTCTATTTTTTGGAATAGCTTGAGAAGAATGGGTATTAATTCTGCCCTAAATGTCTGGTATAATTCCCCTGGGAAGCCATCTGGCCCCAGGAGCTTATTCATTGGGAGATTTTTGATAACTGATTCAATTTCTTCACTGGTTATGGGTCTGCTCATATTTTCTCCCTCTTCCCATTTGAGTTTTGGTAGTGCATGTATGTTTAGGAATTTGTTCATTTCTTCTAGATTGTCCAGTTTGTTGGCATATGATTTTTCATAGTAATCTATAGAGGAGAAAGCAGGAAACAGCTTCCTTGACCTCAACCACAGCAATTTCCTACTCAATACATCCCCAAAGGCAAGGGAAATGAAAGCAAAAATGAACTATTGGGACCTCATCAAGATCAAAAGCTTCTGCACTCTAAAGGAAACACTCAAGAAAACTAATAGGCAACAGACAGAAAGGGAATAGATAGTCGCAAATGACATATCAGATAAAGGGCTAGTATCCGAGGAATTTGCTCAGGGGATACAGGAGTGCTGATGCATAAGGCACATGTAACCAATGTTGATAGCAGCATTTTCAACAATAGCAAAATTATGAATAGAGATTAAATGTCCATCAACTGATGAATGGATGAAGATGTGGTTTATATATACAGTGAAATACTACATGGCAATGAGAAAGAATGAATCTGGCCATTGGTAGCAACGTGGATGGAACTCAACGGTGTTATGCTAAGTGAAATAAGTCAGGCAGAGAAGGATAGTTACCATATATTTTCACTTATAAGTGGAAGAGGAGAAACTTAACAGATGATTATGAGGAAAGAGAAGGGAAAAATAGTTGGGGAGAGGGAGGGAAGCAAACCATGAGAGACTCTTACATACTGAGAACAAATTGAGAGCTGATGGGTGTGGGGGAGAGGGGAAGGGGGGTGATGGGCATGGAGGAAGGCACTTGTTGGGATGAGCACTGGGTGTTATGGAAACCATCTTGATAATAAACTATAAAAGAAAAAAAAGACATATCAGATGTATCCAAAATCTACAAGGAACTCACCAAACTCCACACCCCAAAAATGAATAATCCAGTGAAGAAATGTGCAGAAGACATGAATAGACACTTCTCCAAAGAGGACATCCAGATGACCAACAGACACATGAAACAATGCTCAGCATCACTCATCATCAGGGAGATACAAATCAAAACCACACTGAGATACCACCTCACACCAGTCAGAGTGGCTAAAATGAACAAATCAAGAAACTATAGATGCTGGCAAGGATGTGGGGAAATGGGCACCCTCCTCCACTGTTAGTGTAAACTGGTGCAGCTGCTCTGGAAAACAGTGTGAAGGTTCCTAAAAATCTATCAATAGAACTCCCCTATGACCCAACAATAGCACTGCTAGGAATTTAACCAAGGGATACAGGAGTGCTGATGCATAGGGGGACATGTGCCCCAATGTTCATAATGGCACTTTCAACAATAGCCAAATCATGGAAAGAGCCCAAATTTCCATCAACTGATAAATGGATCAAGAAGATTTGGTTTATATATACAATGGAATACTACATAGCAATGAGAAAGAATGAAATATGGCCATCTGTAGCAAAGTGGATGGACCTCGAGGGTGTCATGCTAAGCGAAATAAGTCAGGCAGAGAAGGACAGATACCATATGTTTGCACTCATAGGTCTAACAGGAGAAACCTAACAGAGGACCATGGGGAGGGGAAGAGGGAAAAAGGGTTAGGGAGAGGGAGGGAGGCAAATCATGAGAGACTCTTGAATACTGAAAAGGAACTGAGGGTGAAGGGGGAGGGGGAAAGGGGAAGGGTGGTGATCATCATGGAAGAGGGCACTTGTGGGGAAGAGCACAGGGTCTTATAAGGAAACCAATTTGACAATAAACTTTAAAAAAATAAAAAGTAATTTTGTTTAACCTTCTTGATTGGAATATAAATTCTTTGAACATGGAGGCTGTTGCCTAACTCAATATAGTCAATATACTTTGAGCTCAGTAAGCAGGTTGAGAATTTGACTTGTTACATTATTTATTTTTAATTATTATGATTGTTATTTTCAATATGTTCCTCAGGATTATTTTTGTTATTGTTGCAAATGGCAGAATTCCAGGTCAGACAAGTTTCAGCATCAATGGGAATTTATTGTTTCTTCTCACTGATCATTGGTAAGTCTAGGGCTGGCACTGGTTTTAGTCACGGGGTCTTCATGTCCTTAGAACTTGACGGCTCTCTTATCTCTTGAATCTGCTTTCTATGAAGGTTCAAACAGGTTCTTTTCTAGGTGATGACAAAGGTGGCCACCAGCAATTGTAGGCTTAGTAATTGGAACACATGGAGAGCAACTCTTTCCCAAAACTTCCAGCAAAATCCCAATGTTGATGCCCATTGGTCTGGCTTGGCTGTGCTCTCACCTAAATCAACAACTTTAGCCAAGGGAATACAGGATCACTGTGGCCAGGCATGGGTTAGGTGGCCACACTGAGTGCCAGGGATGGACCAGCTCCCAACCCCCACCCTGCACCCCAGTTCATAGACAGAGTGTCAAAGAGGTGGTTTTGTGGAGAGACACTAGACTGTCAAAAATATTTGCTCACATTCAAGGAGATGAGAAAGAGTAGAACTCTTTAGATTTCAAAATCAAGGGCTCAAACAAACTTTTGCATAAACAAAAGCCTTTCTTCTATGATTATAGAGTAGAGTCTCATGCTCTACAAAAGATCAAAAAGAAAGATGAGTTGGATTGCTACATTTTATAACCTGCCATTTCCAGACAAAGGATAAGTGGTAATTATTTCTGCCACAATCCCTTAAAAGGCATATAGTGTTATTCAAATAAATCTGTCACAGATTTGAAAACAGAGAGGTTGTGACATCTAAGGCAGAGAATAAGACTGGCATTAATGGTCTCGTGAGAAGTTCTGGAGTCATAAAACCTGAGTCGAGGCCTTTATTCCATCTCTAACGGGCTGTATGGCATAGATAAGTCATCTCATCTTTTTTGGGCAATGATGATATATGTCTCAGAGGCCTCTAATGAGGGCTAAAACATATTCATAAAATGTAAAACTGACAGGCAATTCATTTCATTTCTTCAGCCAGCCAGTCAGCATTTATTTGCCCTGGGCTATACACTAGAGATGGAAGATCTGTGCTTCAGATACATTAACTGGAATCAGCCACAGCAATAAAAGACTGTGAGGAGCTATGTAGCTATTGTGTGTCCTGGGGGGCTCTGAGGAGGAGAGGCTGATTCTCTGAGTGGGTGTGGAAGCTTGTTCCAGAAGCCATAGAATGAGGTTTCAGAGTGGTGTGGGTGCACACCAAGAGAAAGGAGAGCAAGGCACGGGACATGACCATCGAGTCATGTGCCTGCTCAGTAAAGCTTGTGGCCCTTCTCTGTAGGTGGGCCCTCTGCAGCCATGTTTCACAGCGTGTGGCCCCTTCACTTGGCCACGGCTGATTGGCCCAGAGGGGACAGCTGACCCAGGAGACACACTCCACTGGCTGAATAGAGCCAATCATATTCTCTCCTGGGAACTTGGAATTGGGAGCAAGGGTCAGCGGGGAGAGAGTGTTGAACAGTTAAGGTTTTGTTTTTGTGGACGCAGCCCTTTGGACCCTTCTACAAAGATTGGCAGAGATTGCAGGTTTGCAGAGGAATCTGGAGAATGAGCATGAAGAGAAAAGCAGAGTGAGAGACGCATGGGAAAGGAGTGTTCCTCTTACAATAAATCATCTTTAACTAATGCTTCGGAGTTTTGTTCCTTTTACTTTGTTCCTAACAGGCACTCCAGTTCCAGGACACTAGCTCAGTGGAGATCCTCTCACTTAATTTGTGCTACTCTTCACCCCTCCGTTTACTTCGTTTCTTCCCTTCTCTCCTTGCTTCTCACAGAGCCAGTATTTTCTGATCTTCTCTAACAGATTTCAGGGCTTTTCCTGAAAATAGCAGAGTGGCTTCCTAGTGCCTGCCTTACCATTGCCACCACCACCACCACTGTCATCTTAGTTTACAAGGTCAGGAATTTTAAAAAAGTCACATTTCTTTATTTTCTTTAAATTCAGGTTGATTTGGAATCTTTACCTGGTTAGTAGGAAATTTAACCTCAGTCACTATTGGGCCACGGATTGATCCAGGCTGTTAGTCCTGTGTGAGGTCCTGCCTTCCTGAAGTGCAGTCAGCCTCCTACATTGCGCATCACGACTTGTTCAGTCTACAAAGAACCCTTGCCCATCTTAGAAGTATTGCCTTCTCTCGCCTCTTACAGCATAATCCTTAATGGGTACCTCTTCTAGAAAATAAAGAAGGCAGTTCCTGGAGAAAAAATACAGGAATAAAAAAAGAACAAGTGTGTAGATTACCGTGCCACTCAGACAACTTTGTTTGAATAGTTAGTTGAGAACATACCACAGTTCAAACATGGTGCTAAAAGGTTTATTTTCCCTTCAATATAAACAGAATTGTGGTGATGTGTGTGTGTGTGTGTGTGTGTGTGTGTGTGTGTCAGGGAGGTTAGTTACTGTTCCCAAAGTCACTCTCAAGGATGTGAGAGTGCAGGCACCCACATAGGAGGTCGGTCTGATCCTGGGGTCCTCATCCTTGCCCACTCTCTTAGTAAATGCAACTGAAGAACATCATAGGAAGTGGCTGTCGCCTTTGAAGACAATAGGTATGTAAGCCCTCTGAGGAAGAAGCTCCTATAAAGCTTTGTTTCCCGGATCTGTTGGTACCATTTCTGGGGCTATTCAGAGAAATTTGAAATTAGAAAAGAGGAAAGCTTTAGATCTTGAAAGGCCATGGTGTTTAACTTGAGATGATGCTTGCTTGTCTGGAGAGGAATAGCAGAGGATGTTTTTGTCAATGTTCCATTAAGAAAGGTCAAAGTCCCAGAGTGAGATCTAGAGAGAGCATGCAAACATGAAGCTTGACATGGGCCTGGGGCCATTGCTCTGAGAAGACTGGCCAGCCTGGCAGACCTGTCATAAACCAGTAGCAAATATTGTGATGTTTAATTTCTCCAGTGAGACATGGTGGATGAAATGAAGGGGCTCCTGTAATGTGGCTGGAGATTACATCTCTGAGCAGAAGTCATATCAGGTCTCAAATGTGGGCCACGAGTGGGACAACCTACCAGGCAAGAACACTATTATGGACTGAACGATTCCATCCCCCCCTCCCCCAAATGCTTATGGCGAAGCCCTAATCTCCAATGTGATGATCTTCGGAGGTGGGGCATTTGGGAGGTAATTAGGTCATGAGAGGAGAATCTTCATGAATGGGATTAGTGCCCTTATGAAACATGGGAGAGGTGCTCTCTTTGTCTGTAAGAACACAGCAAGAAAGTGGGCCATCCACAAACCAAGAAATAAGCCTTCACTTGGAACTGAATCAGCCAGCCACTTGATCTTGGACTTCCCAGCCTTCAGAAGTGTGATGGATACATTTCTGTTGTGGAAGCCACCCAGTCTTGGAGTTGACCCTGACACAGACAGCACTGACCAGGAGCCTCCACGGAGCCAATAATGAGGGCCCAGCTGGCAGAGTTTGGGCAGCTCATAGCACTGGATTGATTTCTTCCTGTTTCAATTCAAAATACCCTGAAATCCTACTGCTGAAAAATAGATGTGCCCAGTTCCTGTTGTCATCGAGCTTCCAGGGGCTTGAGGTGGCTCTTCCTGTCCATGTGTCCATGTGAAATTCTTGTGTTGACTCAACCCAATCTTGCCTACCTAGTCCTGGTGAGGCAGGGTTACGATAGTGGTCCCGATTCACAGGCATGTGAGAGCCACGCTCAGTCTGGCTGCCTCGAGCTATGGGCTTGCTTTCCAGGTTGAAACTTTGACCTATAGCTTCCAGCTGAGCACAGGGTAGGGGCCCAGGAACTTTTTATTTTAACTGAATTGGGAAGGAAGGAGGACAGACAAATTCTTCTAGCAATGGCTTCTTTGTAGTCGCATCCTTGACAAACTGAAGAAGTGGGTTTGTAAGGGTAAACCCTGACTGCACATTTTTAAAAATAAGAATGCTGACAAAATCCCTGCTTTTCATTGTATGTTTGTAGGAGGCCAACAAATTTGATTTTTTAAAAATATTGCATTGTTACTTACCATTTCAAATCATATGGGTTTGCCAGAAAAGGGCAGAAATCTAGGATTTATAGGGGCCAGTTCATAGCAGCAAATGAAGGCTGGAAAAAGTTGCTTGTTTGAATGTGCATGAGGGTCTATTCCACTTACTTCCCTCCTTTCCCTCTTCCTTGCATCCCTCAGCTGCCTGCTTTCCTTCCTTCCAGCATATACTGAGAAGGCACTCTAAGGTGGATCTTGTTCCTAACTATGGATACAAATGTGAATATGATACAGTGCCTGTATAATTGGAGTTTTTAACCCCATAGGAGTCTATTGGTAGAATCCAGGGAGTCTATGAAGTTTGGTGAGGAAAATACACCTTTATCTTCATTGCCTTCTACCTGAAATTTAACATTCCCTTCCATTATGGATTTTATATACCCATGACTTTGTCATCAATACAAATCACAGATATTTTCTTATTGATTCTTGCCAATGTCTCAAAATTGTATTTATTCTTGCCATTCTGTATGCACCCTGTGTCCACAACATGCATCTTTTTGCAGGTTGGAGAAAGGGGTGGTGTTCTCTGAGTGGTGCCCTTGGGACAAGGCTTGAGGAATGAGATCCCTAGGAAAAACCGTGTGTTGACTTTCAGGGGAAGGAGGCAAGTGGGGGAAGGGCAGAGAGACAGAGAAAGCCAGGATAGAGGCTCAGGGCCAGACACTGTGATGGGAAGATGTAAGTTGGGCAGTGATTCACTAAAGAGACAGGAGACAACAGGAAGAACACCCAGAGGGACTGGCCTGGAGACCAGGGAATGGCCCATTGGAGCCCAGACTGTTACCTGTTTGTTTTGTGGTTTTGTGCAAGTTACTCTGGCCTCTCAGAACATTAGTTTCTGTGTTAGTTTGCTAGGCCTGCCCTAACAATGTGTCTCAAGCTGCCTGGCTTCAATGACAAGACTTGATTGTCTCACAGTTCTGGAGGCCACACATCCTAGATCAAAGTATCAGCAGTGTTGGATCCCCTGAGGGTGTGAGGGAAGGATGCATCCCAGGCCTCTCTCCTTGGCTTGTAGAAGGCTGTCTTCTCCCTGTCTTTTCATATCATCTTCCCTCTCTGTGTGTCTGTCCCCAAACTTCCCCCTTTTGATAAGGACACTGGTCACATCAGAGTAGGGCCCACCCTACTGACCTCATTTTAACTCGGTTACTACTGTACAGTCCCAGACAAGGTCACATTCTGAGATTTTGGGAGTTAGGACTCCAACATATCTTTTTAGGGGCCCCTAATGATTTCCTCATTTTACTTGGGGGTGATGGTTCTTGTGCCCCCCTTACAGCGATATTGAGAGGATTGCAAAATTGAGTATGTGTTCCGTGTTTGGTGAAATGCCTGGTATTGAGGTAGCCTTCAAGAAAGGGTAGCTCCTGTCACTATGCTATTGCTCAGAACTGGAGGAGAGAGGAGGGCAGAAAAGATGGGGATAGGAGAGTGAGAAGAAGGAGGAAAAGTATGTTTGGGGCTTAGCTGAGAGAAGTAACCAGCTGAAGCACTAGGCTTCCTGAAGGGAAGGAGCATAATTCTTCATTAAAAAGGACTGAGCACACAGACCCTTTCTTTCTGGGCTGTTCTCTCAGTGCAGGTGGGGATTCCAAGGGCCTACACAGGCCTGGAGGAACCAAACAGGCTTTGCTTGGTTGTGACCACAGTGAGAGTCCCTGCCCAAGACGACAGCACCAGGAGACAAGGCCAGTGATGGTTGGGACCACAGAGTGGTAGGGGTGTGGGCTGTGTAACAGGCATGGCGGTGGGAACCTGAACATCTCTAGAAGGTGTGATGCTAAGGAGAAAGCCTGTCCCTTGGGGCAAAATAGGGCCTGTGACCACTGAAAGGAGACTCAGACTCTCAAGAAATATGAAATTTGAACAGATAGAACTCACTGTGCTAGCAACCAGCCACAAAGGACCTATGACATAGCATGTGGACACAAGGACGGTGGCACCTTTTGAGCAGTACTGGGAGCGCATGAGGTCTGGGCTGGCCTGTTCACTGCAACGTCCTTGACGCCTAGAACATGCAGAAGGCCCTCACCAAATATCTGCTGAGTGAATGCGCCATAAGTGCTCCGTGGAGTCTGAATAGACAAGTGGCCAGCAGCCAGACCATATATGACAACAGGGCTGTGACCCACAATCTCTGTGGGACCTGGTTCAAGAAGCCAAACCGAGCACCTGTGCCCATCTTCCCAGAAAGGGCAGGACTCGATCAATGACCACCAGTTTCCCCATTTTCAGCTCCCGCTTCCAACCTAGGACCAGCCGTTGAAAGCCAAACATGCTCCCCAAACCAATGGCATGAGGTACCTGCTTCTGGGGAGCCCCCTCCCAGCTTCCACCGATGGCCTGCAATCCGAGAGTTCCTGAAGCCTTCTGGTTTTCCCACGATGCAGCTTTCCCCTTTCCCTCTCTGGCTTTGAGTCTCTGCCAAACTCAAGTGGTGGTGGCTGAACCCTGAATAAATAGCCTCTGTTTGTTCTCATTTGGATGATCTGTGTTTATTTCACGGGAATGGCATTTATCCATCGCTCCTCCTCTCCCTCTGCTGGCTGTGCAACTAAACAGTTGTAACCGTGCCCACTCTCCAGCACTGAATTCCCATGGCAGTCCTCAAAGCAGGTGGCACCACTTCCATTTTCTTTTTGAAACTGAGGCTCAGAGAGGTGAAGTCACTTGCCACAACTAAAATCCAGGGACACTGGATTCCAAAGCCCTGTGGGCTTTTCCTGGCTTGCTCTAAGATCATCATACCTTATTGCTTTCTGCACGGAGTTTCCAGTAGGCTTCTTTCAGCTTTTCCCAGTCCCCTCTCATCTCCACAATGACAAGATAGATGAGCTTAAAATAACCATAGCATTTGTCCTTGGAGAGGTCTGACTAATGTCCCCTGATTGGGTAGATGCATCTAAGCCCTTTGCCTCTATGCAGAACCCTTTGTGACACGGGCGGTGGTGTGAAATGCGTAGAGATATTTTAGGCAGCCACGAGTTACTTCCAAAAGCCTTCTGGCCAGGCAGGCAGTATTGAATTGATTAATTCAGTTCCTTCATTCATTGCTTGCTGAGTGCCAGGCCCTGTTCTGAGCGTGAGACACTTGAGGTCTGCAAAGTGTGGCCAATAGGCCTCCTGAAGCAGAATCCTGGGTCCTGTCCTGGACGTTCTGAGTCAGTTTCTGGTGGGGAGGCCTAAATAGCTCTCAGATTATTACACTCTCTAATACTGGACAGCCATTGGCCTCAGGAACAGGCAATGCTGTTGAGAGGCCCTCACTGAATTATTCACCCAAAGTCACCCAACTGGTAAGTGGAGAGAGCTAACTCTGAATTAGTTAGGTTGGCCTAGGACCCTCCTTACTCTACCGTACTCTGCCCAAATACTCTTGGCTCTCCTCACAGCTCTGTGTTGCCCAGAAGCTTTCTGCCATCTGGAAATATCTTCCATCCATCCTCCACTTGGTAACTTCATATTATCCTTTAATATCTATCTCTAATACCACCTTCTCCAGAAAGCGGTCCCTGGTTACACCTTTCTCATCCCAGGAGCAAATTCTCGTGGTATTTTATGGACCTTTCTTTTAGAAATGGACATGTTCTAGCCTCACCTTCTGCCAAAGCCTCAAGACAAGAGATGTTATGTTGCAAAGGGAGGTGCAAGTCTGCTCCACAGGATTTGCAGAAGAGGTTGGCGGAACCCAGTTCTGCCTCTGTGAACCCTTTACTTCCATCAAAGGTAAAATGCATTTGGAAGTTAACTAGGTTCTGTCTGGTGATGGAGTGATCTAAAGGCTGAGGTCACTGGGACTGTGGAATAGGGTCTACATTTCCCACCCCAACAGGCCAAAGATGTGAGGTTGCTCCGAACTGTGCCCTAGAGGATCACAAGGAAGGGAGAGGTGAGCTCGGTCATAGCTGAGGGTGGACCCCTGCCTGGGAATGAGGGATGAGTTATACATTATTGAAACCTTACCCAAATCACCATCCTGAAATGCTTCTCTGTCTTCCTCTCCCTATTAGAACTCATTACTCCCTCCTCCATAGCACTTGGATGGTTCTTCCCGGTACTGGGATTGTTATTCATATTCTAGCCTTCTGCTTCCTGGCCTGAAAGTTCCTCTAGGAAAAGGATTGTGTCCTATATTCTCTGTGTCCCCAACACCAAGCACAAAGACAGGCACATGAAAAGTGCTTGCAAAAGGTTTGATGAACACATGGATTGACTGAGCCTCCCACATTTAAGAAAACACCTGTGATGATGAGACTGGCACTCAATACTGAAATCAAGACAAAATTGTATTTACTGCTTACGGTAGTAAGGGACAGCCATGCTGGGTGGATCTCTCTGCACAGAGCATACTGATGGCTTTGTCCAGGGCTTTGGAGAAGCATTGATTGCAGGGATTGGTGGATTTTTAGAAGCCTAAGCAGATTGATATCATTTATAGAAAAGTAGTTACCTGAGTTTTACTACCATTGGTTGGCTGTTCTCACAGACATTTTCTGGCCCAGAATTTGTCTCCATTTGGCCAAAGCAAGTGGTTGACACTGACTGGTTGCAACAGCATGTTCACTGGGGCAAATTGTCATTGATTAGTTGCACAAACTTGAAATCTGCTCCTGTGGCTACTTGTTACCATGGCTGAAGAAAACAATCTATTCTCCTAAGTTTGTGGAAACTTGTTTTTTCCCTCAGAGAGAAAGTATTTATGGTCCGATATATGATACTAATAATTTTATTTAAAAAACTTTTAATGTTTATTTTTGAGAGACAGAGAGACAGAGCACGAGCAGGGGAGGGGCAGAGAGGGAGGGAGACAGAGAATCTGAAGCAGGCTCTGGACTCTGAGCTGTCAGCAGAGCCCAATGGGGGGCTCGAACTCACAAACCGTGAGATCATGTCCTGAGCTGAAGTCAGAAACTTAACCAACTGAGCTACCTAGGCACCTCATTAATAATTTCCTTGAATGTAAATGACTTTGATGGGCTCTAGATTTCTCAAATTCATATGACAAACAAAACATTGTTTGTTTAATCATAAACTCAAACTTCCATATCTGCATTTATATATTCAGTGTTTCCAAGAAGTTCAATTCCAATGCTTCCCCAAGTTAGTAACTTCTTAGAATCAACCTCCAAGTGCTATTTATAGCTTTGAAAAATTGTTTGATGCTGTTGGCATCAAATAGATGCCAATAATAGAAACAGGGTGCTTGGATTTTTTATTTTCAGGGAAATACTCAGCCTAAGTTGCTTTTTAAAATAAATAAACATCATTTAAGAAAGCCTTGGGGAATTTCATTTGAAATACAACTTCGACCACAAATAAGTAATTATTCTATTCTGAGTCAGTCTGCTTCTGCCCTATAGGCTGGGAACATTTCCAAAATTCCCTGGGCCAGGCTTATGTGGTGAGAAAGGATGACAGGAAGGTCCTGTGATGGATGACAGCCCGCATGACCGCAGAGCACATGGGGCTTTTCCTGAGGCCACTTTCTCCAGTGGTTCAGCAGCAAAAGGGCTGGGTGCCCTGGGCTCACATTCACAGTCTGTGTTTGTGGGCTCTCCTGCGTCCTCAGATGTTTGTCTCGAGGCATGGTGACGTTGAAAGGAGTGCACAGTGATGCGGTCCACCAGTGGCCTCCATGATGTCCAAAGCAGTGGGCGGTTACTTAGTCTCTTGAGGCATGGGTGGCTCCTTTTCAGCCTTCTTTTCAGCTCCCTCCCCATCTTCTCCAACTCTCAAAGCTAGAGTGCCACACGGGCCTGTTTTGGGCCCTTTTCTTTACATACTTTCTCACTTTCAGTGATCTTAAGCAATCACATGACAATGACTCCCAATTTTGTATCTTTGGTCTCCACATATCCTTGAGCTTCATACTCAGATATCCAGTTGTATCTCCAGAGTCTCCACTTAGATGTCTAACAGGCATCTCCAGTGTAGCACTGGACTAGAGACCTCCTGATTCCTTCTCCAGCTCTCCTCATTCCTCCCACACCCTATGCCCCTGCCTCTTTCCCATGAGCAGGCGGCTTGGTCTAGAACTGGGAGTCACTGCTGATTCTCCATGTCCCCTGAACTCCCACATCCAATCCATCAACAAGCCCTGATGACTCCCCCTCCCAGACACATCCCACCCTACCCACATCTCTCCTTCTATTTCACAATCAGCCAGGCCACCTCTGTCTTCTGCCTGGACCATTGCAGTAGCTTCTCCACTCTTGCTCCTTACAGTTTGCCTCCATTATGGATCTTATAGACATGTGAACCTTTCAGTGACCATCACTTGTATCTGAATCAAACTCAAACCTTACAAAAGCCCACAGGCCTGCTATAGTCTAGTCCTTACCTCTGTCTCCAACATGTTCTCACATCATTGTCCACACACTCACTATAGTCCGGACACATGGACTTTCTTTTTGTTTCTCATGAATATCATTCCCTTTTCCTTTCAACGTTTGGCCATGGCTGCAAGTGCCCCAAGCACTCTTTCCACAGATCTTTGTGCAATCTACTTTTTTTCACTCAGGTCTTAGTTCAAATATCACCACTTCTAGGGAGGCCATTCTTAACTGCTTCATATAGAGTAGCTGGCTCTCTGTCACCTAAGTCTCTGTCATAGTGCCCTATTTTATTTTCATCATAGCAATGATCATGGCTTAACATTCTTTTCTTTCTTTCTTTGTTCAGTGATTGTCTTTCCCTACTGGAAAGTCAGCCCCAGAGAGCAGGAACTCATCTGTTTTGTGTACTGCTACAGGGCATAAGAGCTGGACTCATGGAAGATAAATGATAGACATTCGAGGAATAAACTCTTGAGTTATAGAATAATGGATCTTTTTTTTCAAATTTTCCAACATGAACTGTCATTATTTTATAAAAGTAGAGGAAAATTTAAAACTAATTAAGAAAGAGAGAGAAAGAAAGAGAGAGAGGTTGATTGGCCAAATTATTGAAGTCTAGAACAAGCTTACATTGTGCAATGCCATTTTAGGTTAGTGAAGCACAAATATGGCAGCCCTTAGCCAGGTGTGTTAAACTGAAGCCGTTCTTCCCCAAAGGAAGAAGCCCTGTGCTTCATCTTTACATCCATCCTTCGTCTCATTTAATTCTGACAACATTTTTAGAGAGAATAATAGTTGTCTGCTTATTATGCATGCCCACACCTGCCCCCACCTCCCCAACACCATTTGATTCGTAAGGACACTAAGGCCCAGAGAGGTAAGGTCGTTTATCCAAAGTTGTGTTATTCATAAGTGGTGGAACAGGTGTTAAACTTAGATCTCTCCAGATGGCCTTAACTATTAAATTTGATATTCCAATTATTTAAAACAATTTTTAACATTTATTTATTTTTGAGAGAAAGAGACATTGGGTGAGTGGGAGAGGGGCAAAGAGAGAGGGAGACACAGTATGTGAAGCAGGCTCCAGGCCCCGAGATGTCAGCACAGAGGCCAACGCAAGGCTCAAACTCATGAGTGGTGAGATCATGACCTAAGCTGAAGTTGAATGCTTAACCAACTGAGCTACCCAGGTGTCCCAATATTCCAGTTCTTAATGGAATGTGAGAAACAATGAAGCCAATCTCAGTTTCTACCTACCACTTGTAAGCCATACAACATTGCTATGAGTTGGTACCTTTAATTCTTATCCCTACATCTTGATCAATTTTGGCTAAGAATATTGCTGTCCTGGGTTGTAAACACAGTTCCCTAAGGTCTCCCAGCTGGTGAGTGGCGGAGCCAGGACCGCGTATAGTCCTGGTATTTTCTCTGCTGCTTCGAAGCCTCTGGACGGACATACCTGTAGCTTTGGTGAGTTGACTTCTGGCTCCCACAATGATGAGGCTAACACACAGCTTCTCCCATATTGCTAAATTACATCTGATGCCTCCCTTACTTCACATGCAAGGAATATCAAAGAGGGAGAAGAAGGTCCCATTTATTGAGTACCTACTGTGTGCCAGGGGCTTCTGCATAGCATTTTGAGAAAGCTTAGCAGCAGGCTTGAGAATTCTCCAGGGAGAAAATTAGACTGGCTTTGCATAAAAGCCAGTGTGGGATGGAAACAAGCTTGGCCTAGATTCATGTGGAAAGAGATAAGAAAGTTGGGGATGGGGGAGTTGTGCTGAGCCCTGGAGGAAAGATGCCTACCAGACGACTCTATTGTCAGCATGAACAGGAAAGACCCAGGGAGCAGGTCCCTACATGGAACAGGGCAGCTCGTGGTCACCTACCATGTGGTGTGTGATGTAAGGCCCAGGCTCACCTTCCTCTGAGCTCCAGTGAAATGCACAACACTCATTGTCACTCCAGAGCCATGGTACATGCACTTTAGGGCCCAGCCGTATGTCACAGTTCATTCAGGATGAAAATAGCCCCTTCCTGGAGATGAGCTGACAGATGGTTTTACCTATTGTCTTTAGTCCTCTTAACACAATCGCATGGGAGACATGATGACTCGCATAATAGACAAGAGGCAGGGCTGGGAGGGGGGTGGGGGGTGCTCTGAGAGGGTTTAGAGCTTCCTGAAGATCTCATGCTGGTGAGTGGCAGTGGCATCGATCTCTCAGAACCGAAACCCATCCTGAGGCATTTTACCTTTCAAACTGCAATGGGATAGCTTGAATTTTGCCAGCTTTCATCAGCTCTGGATATAAAAGATGCCAAAGAAACCCTAATGACCAGGCTCCATTGGTGAACTGCTTCCAGTTCTGTAAGACAGTTTCTTACAGAGAAATTATCCCATATCTCAGAGGTTTCTTGGGGTTCTCAGGGTGTCTCTTAGAGGTGCACTTCTGCTGACGGTCCATACCTGCTCCATCCCAGGCTGCATGCTTTGGGACCCCAACTGCCACCAGGCACAGCATCTCCTGGTGGTGTTGCCAATGATCCATGGAGGCATAATAGGTGTTTTAGACACACGGCCAAAAGAAGAAAGCTCTTCTCTGGGCTCAGTCTCACTTGGGGATTCTTTCGATTGCAGTGACATGCAAGTTTCAGGACCCCATTCCCTGGATCATCCCCTTTCCACTAATCCTGGTTTCAGCGCTTTGCTAAAGATGGTGTGATAGTTAATGTTATGTGTCAGCTTGACTGGTCTAAGGCACACCCAGATAGCTGGAAAAACAATATTTTAGGATGTGTCCATTGTTTCTGAAACTAATAAACACTTGATCTGGTAGATTTAGTGAAGGAATGCACACTTACACGTGTGGGGGCTCATCATCTAATCTGTTGGGGGCTTGGATGGAACCAAAAGGTAGAAGAGGGGTGAATTCTCTCTTTCTTTTTGAGCTGGGACATCCACCTTCTCCTTCCCTTGGCTATCAGAGAAAGCAAGCCACCCCGCCTGCAAAATCAAGGGGCTTTAAGTAGGATATCTGTAGCAATTAAATTTTTTTTCCTTCCTCAGTGTGGCTCATCTCCTGAGAGATAGGGATACAGATGTACTGTGACTTTGCAACAATTGAGAGCTGTCATTATTTTTCAGTGTTATTTTTCACAATGGAGAACAAAACAGTAAACTGTGAGTGACTCCTGTGAAAGGCGCTTTAATGGGGGTATCACATAACAGGTGCTCCACTGCCAGGGCTCAAGATGAATGAATTCATTCATTCATTGTTCCAAACACATGCCCTGAGCATTCATTATGGTAGGTGCTTCACTGTCCTGGAGAACACTTGTCTTCCCTGACAACAAAGGTCAGAGGTTTGCCCTGGGTCGGCCCAAGATGAGTTTTCTTGAAGATGCTTCATGCTTCTTCTTCTCTGAAAATTGTTGGCCCATCTTTCTTCTGCAACAGACATGTCCAGGTGTATGCCCTTTCCACCCATGGACACAGCTTGGGTTACCTTCTAGGACCCCCTCCCCCCACCTCCTCTGCAATTAGGGCTAGAGCATCTGTCAGCCCCAGGACTAGGGGCTATCCAACTCTCTCACACTCAAGCTAAGACTCCCACTTGCTATGTCAAATACAGGCAGACTTGAAGAAACAATATTTTGTAGTTTATCAAAGTGATTCCTGATCCCTGTGCCTCTCTGCAAAGTTCTTCCAAGCTAATCACTTGGGAGTCATTGGATTTCCATCTTACACATCAGGGTCAACAAAGGTTCTGATGAGAGACTGGCTACCAAGACAGCTGTGGGGCTCCTTCCATTCAAGGGCATTGAAACTGTCTCATTACCCCCTTGCTTTTGCCTCCGCTCCTCTGCAACCGTCTTCTCTAGACAAGTGAGGTCTCTGCAAAGTCCACCCAGTTAGCATTCATTTCAGGAAACCTAAGTCAACTTTCCCTCTGACAAGTTTGAAGCATTGGTTGTCAAGCAGAGAAGTGCCAACCTTTGCTCCCTCTCTCTCAGGTGGGCCATGGATATGCAGAACTGGCAAACGGGCCACCCAGGATGCCCACTCAGGACTGTCCTATGCCCTGTGGGCCAAATTATAAAATCAGGCACATTCTTATTATGGGTTAAATCATGCCTTAGTGCCAGGGAACACACATGGGATCTGCCATTTGACGGTGGCTCATGTTCACTCTGTAAATGACTTTGCTGTTTATACACTTATTTCATTATTTACCAGTCAGTTGTGTATCTTCTTCTTCATACTGACCACCCATATACCTGGCCATGCCTCTGAACACTAAGTCATAGTTCCGTCCTGCCAACATTATTTCCTTACTTAGTCGACTCACTGGAAAAACTACTTGCATTTATTTTAAAAAGGAAACTTTAGAGACAGAAATGCTGATGCATAGGAGCACATGTA